>NC_141608.1:36876041-37026041 GCF_047967505.1 Dipteris shenzhenensis | reverse complement strand
ATACATACATGGATGCATGCATGCATGCATACATACATACATACATATTGATGCATATAGTTTTACTAGATGGGGAAAATAGGCCCTGCTCCAATTTTTGTGGAGAGACACAACTAGACAAATAGAGCAAGTCCAAGGGGTCGCTGGGGACACCTCCCGGCAAATGGAGATGCCCGGTATGAAATTTTAGCACCAATTTTGGGATGTAAGCTGCATAGTCATGTCCAAAAAAAGTTGTCAATTCTTGCATTAAATGTAGGGTGGTGAATATATGCTATTCCGTCATGGGGCCGGAGAAGACGGAGGCAAAAAATTGAACCTCCAAAAAGACTTCTTTTACCAGTCTATGGGGACCGCGGCTCTTACTAGTGTTGAGAGTGGACAAGACAGCTACCGTTGGTGTGATATGGGAATCTCCCAATCTGCAATTTTAGCACCAATTTTGGGATGTAAACTACATAGTCAGGTCCAAAAAAGTTGTGTCAATTATTGCATTAAATGTAGGGTGATGAATATATCCTATTTCATCAGGGGGCCTGCAAAAGACGGAGGGAAAAAATTGAACCTCCAAAAAGACTTCTTTTACCGGTCTATGGGGCCTAGCTCTTACTAGCATTGAGAGTGGAAAAGATAGCTACCACTGGTGTGATGTGGGAATCTCCAAGTCTCAAGTTTTGGGGTACATGAAATTAGATCATGCTAACGGTAACTCTAAGAGGTTCCAAAGGCAGGCAACATTCTTCATCATAGCTAACTCAAATGCAAGGCAGTGAAAATGCCAGGAGAGTTGCTAGGTAGCAGTGATTTTGGGAAGGGATATGATGATACTTTGTTGTGTTATGTAGGATATTAATTTCCATTAAATTTGGGACATGTTAGATATAACTTCATAAAAATCCTAAGTCATGAAATTAATACATTACAAGTTCAAGCATAAATAATAGTTGTGAAGTTAATGCATTAAATATTCAAGCCTAAAGAAGAATTAATCAAGACCTAATGCACCGTACCAAAGACTTTGGCCTTACCCTCATTCCATAGACTTGCCAACGTAAGGCCAAAATTTTCATTCTTAAGAATATGTGGAAAGACCTTACATTTGGCCCACTTTTGGCAAAAAAATTTCATTCTAAAGAATAGGTGGAGTGAAATTGTGTTTGATAAATACAAATCAATGCTCAAGTTTGGACATTATTAAATAAAGGTATCCTTTTGAAGATATTGGAACACATGAGAGAAATAATATTGAATATACATGAATTTTTAGACATACTATTAAAGACAAATGAACATATAATGGATGAAATCCTATTGATGATACATGAATTTTCAATAGAACTGTTATTCAAAAGATTTGATGGATTGAATGTAGCTTTAATACATTATCCCTTTTACAAGAGTGTTTGAGTTTAAGGCTTGAAACATAAGAATGAATTTGTGTTGAAGCCTAGTGGTTTGTTAAGGATATGTGAAACTTGAAGTAAAAGTACTTACAATGGAAGGGATTATATCAAGATCCTATTAAGGACATGTGAACATATAGTAGAATAATTCTACATAAAATCAGTGGATCAAACTTAATGGCTCAAAAGCAAAAAGGGATGATGGTGCAACCTAGGGGCTACTCTACGGCACTATGGCAGCAATCTTTGTAGTTACTATCAAAGGTAGTGTAACTTTTTTGTCAAGGAAAGAGACGCGAACCACTCCACATGACCTAGATCTGTATGACCTAGGTTGCACCGACTTGTTTCTTTCATGGATAAAAAGTGACCCTTAGGTGATGCTATAGCACTCCCTTTTTTGGTCCATTATTATAGCACAATTGGGGCCTTTTGACCTAATACTAGCTACCCATCAAATATTTGTTGTAGATGTTAGGGGTAATTACCAAACTACTAGTGGTAGTTTTATCACCACCATTAGTAATTTTATTTGAGTGTTCCTTAATGGTAGTTCTCCTACTACTACATACAATATTACCAATAGTAGTCCTAATCCCAATGATAGTACACATAATATTATTATACCGTCCAACTTTAATCATCATTATATCTATGAATGCATATATATAGGTCTATCTATATCTATACCTATTTATTCGTCATCCAGTACGTTTGCATTTATTTTTGGTGCTTTGCTTACTTTGAAACTAAAGATAATGTGATTTCATTATTGTTTGCATTCTTGTCAAACATGAGGAGCTGGAATGCATAAGAGTTGGGAGGCACATTATAATTTTTGTGTAGATTTGAGCCATTGAATAGCCTATTGATTCTGATTGTTTTCTTTCTTATTAAATCCTTAATTTGGTTATTTCACACCGAACATCGCCATATCAATTCTTTTTTTTTTGTTCTAGTAATGTCCTATCGCAACATAGTCTAGGGTTGATCAAACAAGATAAATGGGTGCTCATATTAATATATTTTTGAGAGTCAGAGGATAGTGGCTGTAGACTACAAAATCATCACTTTGAATAAATTTGGCAAGATTCTTCTGATAGAAGGAATAATTTCTATTGCACTAAAGATGAAAGAAAATTATCAAAAGGCTGATACAAGGCTCAAAATCACACTGGTGCTACTAGGCTTAATAGTCATAGACTAGTAGTAGTACTAGTGTATTTACTAAGTATTGTGCATGCCTCTCATCATTAAAATTCATAGTCTTCAAAAATATATAATACATAAGTCAAAATATTCTAATTAGTTTTATCATCCTAATGTTGAAACTGACTTAAATTCATAGTCTTCAAAAAGGTATAATACATAAGTCAAAATATTCCAATTAGTTTTATTGTCCTCATGTCGAAACTGACTTTCTCTTCCTTCGTCTCCTATGAGCTTCAAACCTTTAATCCATTAATCTCTCAAATAGTAAGAATGGCCTTGTATTAAGAGACGATGATATCTAAAGTGATCTACAAATACTAAGAATGGTCTTATATTAAGAGGTGATGATATCTCAAGTGTTATACAAACCGTAAGAATGGTTTTGTATTAAAAGGTGATGATATCTCAAGTGTTCTACAAATAGTAAGAATGGTTCAAGTGTTCTACAAAAGTATTAGGTACCTCTTAGTGGCTGAAGGGAAGGAGTGATGATATCTCAAGTGTTCTACAAATAGTAAGAATGGTCTTGTATTAAGAGGTGATGATATCTCAAGTGTTCTACAAATAGTAATAATGGTTTTGTATTAGGAGGTGATGATATCTCAAGTGTTCTATAAAACTACTAGATACCTCTTAGTGGTTGAAGGGAAGGGGTTGGAAGTATGGGCAAAATCTCTAGGAACTACAGGATGGTTGCAAGAACAATTTTGAATGTCATAAATGACACTTGGGTTTTTCAACATATGGGTGAACTATTTTTAAACATTTTCTTTCATGGTTGATAACACTTTTAATAAGAAGAACCATTTTGAATGTCATAAGTGTTGATGCAATCCCATGCTATGAAGTCTACAGAAAGTTTTTTTTCCCCACATATGGGTGAAGTGATGTTTATGTTACTAAGTTCAACATATCAAGCAACGCATTTGTTTTGATTATTGAAGGAGTTTGATAATAAGACCCATTTCAAATGCAAAAGAATTGTTGTATTAGTAATGGAATCCGCTTTGGAGTGGAAATTCGGTTTCTTTCAAACCACATACTATTGTTGCATAATGTGAGTATGGCTCCAATTGGAAGTTAAGGTAGACTATAATTCGCAATATTGGTACAGTTACACATAGTGACATAAGTTTTATTTTCGACAATTTTCCCAAATAGTGGTTTCCACAAAGCTATGTTGAATACCTCGATAAGGAAATTGTGGAAAAGCTCGCTCGCTTTTTTGGGCCCGCTCGCTTTTCCTCGCTCGCTCTATCGACTGCCTCCTTATCAAGGAGTTGACCTAGGCTAAGTGCTTTCTTCTTATCCACATCAATTGACTTGCCAGCTAACTCATCATCATATTTCAATAAAAACAATAGTGCCAAGAGAGCAGCCTCACTTTGAATCATTCAGGTGACCACTTCATCCAAGATGCTATGCTTTCTCTTCTTTCCAAAGAAGCAATAATTGCTTAGGATCTTCTTGCATACTTCTTCTGTTATTGCATCCGGAACAAACCTTAATGCTCTCCACCAAACAATAGACATCGGTTCATTATTTCTTTCCTCTGAGTTGCAGTGTGCTCTAGTGCCTCAAAGGATATCTTTCCTGTTTCATATGCTTGGCAAACATCCACCATGCTCTAAAACACTGAGTCCTCATGGAAGACAATGCAAGTAACATCCCTGTATCTTACAACAGCGGTGTTCAGATCCTTTGCCTCAACTTATTACTTGTTACACCTTGCGTATTGCTTACGACACCTTTCAAGCATCTATAGAACCAAGTCCTCTTTCCCATGTACTCAGATGTAGGTCTCTTGCCCTTCACTGTTTTTGGCTTTCCACAACCCACCCATAACTCCCTTGCCTTTATCAGGATCTCAGAAAGAGAAGAACTTTTTTCAACCTAAATGGATCAGAATTCAGCCTTTCTGATTCTAGAATGTACTTCTGTTGAGAGTTCACGCTCAACATCATGTGATCATGTGTGCATAGCACCATCACGTGATCATATGTGCATAGCACTAACCTTATAGAGTGCTATAAAGGAAAGGGTTAGATCCCCTAACCTTAACCCTTAAAGGGTTTGTATATATTCTATTTTTTCAACTAATTCTAGTGTACAGTTAGTCATTTGTGGTGTGCTCTCTAGCTATGCCCTCTCTCCTCATCTCCACTCTTCTCTTCTCCCCTCTTCATATTTTGTCATGGTATCAGAGCTTCCTTGTCTTTCGCTGAGACATTGAGTTTCTTGAGAGTGTGAGAGAGATTGTGAGATTGAGAGTTCTCTTGAGTGATTGTGAGATCCTTCCCTTCACTTTCGTTGAGAGGAAATTTTCGTCCATATTTCCGTTCATTGCTTGAGTGCTTATAATAGTTTCTTGTGAAAGAGAGAGAGAGATCCTTGCTATGAATTCTACTTTGAAAGAGAGCGTCATTGAAAGCTTAGTATTCATTGAGAGAGAGGTAGATTAAATAGAGATCTCTGAGAGAGAGATAGGTGGGAGGATCCAAAAGAAGCTACTCCAAACGTGCACTCCCAGCTCTCGGGCTTCTTCAAAGGCTACTACAAGTCCATCTACTCCATCGACATCTAAGGCCCTCCAGTGATTAGGAGCTTCGTGTTGGAATACTGAAAGGAAAGAGTAGAGTGGACACAAAATCAGAATACTTGCTTATAGAATGAAGAAGAAAGAGGTCCTTAAGTAGGCACCTCATACAAGGTCACTGACATCACTGATGACCTCAAAGCTCCACAATCATCTCCTCAATCTGCTCCTAGATTCACTCAATCATCCTATGTGGCTTTTCCACCACCTAATTGTGCTTGTGGGCACCTAACTGTGCCTCTAGCACTCACACATAGAAACATAAGGTGTGCCTGAGGCATACACCTTGAGATATCCCAACAAACCCCCCCTCAAGGGAATGCCTCAAGCTATGTCAAGGATACATCTAGTCTCATAGTTTCTCATGCCATCTCATGGTGGTCAAGGATAAATCTATGGCTAGGTTCTCATGCTAGAAAGGGTTTCCTTGGGTGTAAGGTAAACAGAAAGGGATATAAACAGACCTTCCAATGGTTATCTCCCCTACATGTACATGCACACAATGTCTGTAGGAGGTACCATGGAACAAACATACACATGGCCTACATCATAAGGTGACCAGAGGTGTTTACAAAACACACAACACACAACACACAATAATTTATTTTCATTCATTTTGGAGGACTATCCAGGCTGAGTACCTTGACATAAAAAGAGAGATGATTTAAAATGCATAATCTTCATGGGATGCCTCATCTTGTGGAGGCAAATTTACTGTAAGTAGATTTGCATTTTCTGTCTTTGCTTTGTCTCTGCAAAACTTCTCACTATGGTTGTTTTTGCCACAGTGCTTGCATGGATTAACTTTGAAGCAGTCCTTTGAAAGGTGATTTGTCTTTCCACAGTGATTGCAAGGAGAATACTTGCCCTTCTGGAATTTCATAACATAAGCAGTGTCATTGCCTTTCCTTAACTCCATATGTCTTTCTTCTTCTTGGAGAGCTGAGATAATGCCTTCAAGGTTTGGATTAGGAAGATTCTTCAAAGTGCTTACAATGTGATCAAAGCTTTCAGGCATACTCTTAAGTAGTACTGCCATAGCATCATCAGGGGTGATAGGAGAGTTGATAGAAGCTAACTGAGTCATAAGACTCCGCATATAGTTGACATGAGCAGCTAAAGTAGTATCACTTGCCATCTTTAATTCAAAGAAAGAGATTTTAAGTGATAGTTTAGATATGTGAGAGCTTGCACCAAAAATCAAATCTAGCTTCTGCCATGCTTCCGATGGAGACTCCAAGTCAGATATATGATGTATGTAATCATCACCCAAAGCTAAAGCAATTATACCATATGCTTTTTCTTCTCTTGCTGGATCCCTTGCCGGTCGTGTCGGAGCTGAAGATTCTCCAGCATTTGAGGCCGTAGAAGAAGTGGTAGGAGTAGGTTTGACAAGTCCCCATAAGTTCTCCCGCATCAATGCAAATTTTACCTTCATTTGCCATGTATGGAAGCCCTTTCCATTGAACTTCTCAAGATTATATAAAGTAGCCATGAGAGGGTCTAACCCAGATATTGGGCAGTGTCTATCTCTCTTACAAGGCAAAAAGAACTGAAATACTTCCAAAGTATAGGCACTTGATGTAGCAAATAGTAGTGACTAGTTTTTCAAACAATGATGCTACTTTTTGCATGCTTCATAGAAGTGAATGAAATAAACACTTTCCAATCACAACCAGGTCTAGCAAGTCAAAACAAAACTGAAGCAACACTTGTAGTGAAGTTATTGAAAACTTCAAAAGACCAGAAATGCTAGAGTAGCATTTTATGTAGCATCATTTTCAAAAGTATGTCAAAACTGTCAAAACTAGAGAGCTGAACTTGGAGGGCTTGTAGCTCACTCTTCAAAGCAAAGAAAAGAGGGCTTTTTGAAGCAAAAGAAAGCTCATATACCAGAGAGGGTCTAGCACAGAGGTTGGACGAAATGGTGCGCACTTTTGCCCGGGAGAGTTGCTACAGGCTGAAACTGAGTTTTGACGATTTCTCCCTCGTTACTGAACCAAATGACTTGAAAAATGGCTCAAAATCTTCGTCTTGAGGTCGCCCATCTACTCCTAAGAGGTCTCAGGCAATGGCGGAGCAGCCAGGGAGTATTGAGCAACAGAAGAAATTCGTTGTTTTGAGAATGGCAGCCACCACAGACGTTTTTTCTTCAATTGCTTGCAGGTGGAAGTTCGTCCATACTAGAGGAGTTTTTAGATCAGAGGGTTTGGGCAATGGTCGTTTGTAGGCGGAGAACCAAGCTCTCTAAGATTTTGGGAAGAAGGAGGAAGATGGGGAAGAAGAAGATGAAGAAGAAGATGATGATGTGGCAAAAATGGACTCAAGGGGGATCAAATGGCTCTGATACCATGTTGGAATACTGAAAGGAAAGAGTAGAGTGGACACAAAATCAGAATACTTGCTTATAGAATGAAGAAGAAAGAGGTCCTTAAGTAGGCACCTCATACAAGGTCACTGACATCACCGATGACCTCAAAGCTCCACAATCATCTCCTCAATCTGCTCCTAGATTCACTCAATCATCCTATGTGGCTTTTCCACCACCTAACTGTGCTTGTGGGCACCTAACTGTGCCTCTAGCACTCACACATAGAAACATAAGGTGTGCCTGAGGCATACACCTTGAGATATCCCAACACTTCGATGTGGCTGGCTGACCACCGGCCTCTACATACAAGCGCAACTAAGCTTCTCCAACGTGCCTCGCCATAGTTAAACGCAGCCAAGGTTGTTTTTGGAGAAGGCCCAACTCTCGACCAGGTTGCTCTTACTTTGCTGCTGCTAGCCAAGTTTGAGGTCGTAGAGGTCGAGCCAATCCTTCTACTCGAAGCTTCTAATGCTCCAGCCGTAGCTCACCCAGCCACGACAGCAAAGCCGACAAAAACTCCAGTGCTACCGAATCCAAAGCAGCTCTTCATCAACAAAGAGCTCCCTGCAAGCACAGCACATGGCATCGGGCTTAGCCTCTTGCTCCACACAGCAAGCTCCTTCACTACAGCTTCTACTACGAGCCACTGGCGCTCCAAGAGCCCACAGCCTCCAACTACGAGCCAAAGCTCGACGGCCAGCATCGGCAACGGCGGATTAGTGCCAGCCAACTCTATCAACGGGCTCATTGCGGTTGTCGACAGAGAAAGCAACGCTGAGGACATCTTTGGTGTGGCCAACGAAGCGACGCTCCATCTTCAAAACACGAATGCTCACGGCTCCAACTGCGTCTGCAAACCAATGTAGAGGAGCACAAACGCCTCGAAAATAGCTGCAACGACTCCTACGGCCAGCCATCTACCACAACGGGAGAGACGACGATGAAAGACGAAATCTTGAGCTCAGGGGGGTCACTATGTATAAACCCTCTATACCACGTGCGTTCAAGGCCTATTTCTAAAATCCCTTATCTGTAAATTTTTCATTAATAAAATGTACCCCTTTTTTATACAAATCTGTAAATTTTTCTCAAAACTATTTTAAATAGTCCCTTATGTATATTTATTTCTGTAAATTTTGGAAATAAAAAATATCCTTCTGTTGAACTCACGTGATAGGGTTACATATGATGAGTGACCCCCCCAAGATCTTGAGATTCCGTAGGCATATTGTGGAGATTCCAGTCCTCTATGTAACGACACGTGGCATCCCACACTCAACCCAACCTTATCCTCAGGGTCACCACTCACCCTAGAAGTGGTCTGCAGGTTGACACGTGGCAAACCTTATCTGCCACGTCACCATCGGAGCCACATCATCAGCCACATCATCAGTGACATGTCATCATCCATGTCATCAGTGACACATCATCAACCACGTCACTTGTGCCATGTCATCAGGGACACATCATCAGTGCCACGTTAGCATTGCCACGTCACCCTATTGACATCATCTGTGCCACCTCAGCACTGCCACCTCAGCAGTCCACCAGTCAGCATTGACCCCTGTAGGCACAGTCCCTTGCCAAGCACACTGTGCACACACTGCATGTGCACACTCCTGCCACCTTAGCACAGAGCTTCACTGGCACACCTCTTGTTAAGCACAGTGCCACATCATCCCAGCATGTGACTCACAGTGACACATCATCATTGAGCACCATTTGCACTCCTTTTGCCCCTCCACCTAGATCAAGTCGTATCTCTTGATCCAGGAAGAATTTGAGGGTGCTCCAAAAAGGAAAGTCGCTTGATTTTTCGTGCTCTACGCGCTCGTTACATCACGTGCACATTTTGGCACAAGTTACACTCACATTTGAGCCTACAATACATCCAACAAATCATTTATAGCATGGGACAAAGATGAGACTTATGCAATAGACATTATCAAGAATACAAAGTGCACCACCTGCCTTATCTAGGGTGGATGAATTCTTGCACAGTGAGAAGGGCAAAGGTTTCAATAGCGATGTCTTGTCAAGTGTGGATGAGTTCATGCATATTAACAAACCTGGTGTCAATCAAGGTTGTGGATTTGTGAAAGCCATGCAAGATGTCCCAATGAGTGATGTTCTCTCAGGAGTGGAAGAGTTTCAAGGTTCTCAATACTCTCATAGAATATTGAATTCATTGAATGGTCCTAAGAGTATGTTAAAAACGAGGATGAGATCAACAGAGGATTATTCAGTATTTAACTTTGATTGTGATATGAACAAGGATGCAACGACCAATCATGGATGCTTGGTTACAAACAAATGTGAGGAGAAGAAGTGCATAAATACAGATAACAACGTGCACGAGGAACGAAAACGGTCATACATATGCATGAAGAGAAAGAGAATCTAGGCAGATCCACAAAAGCAACCAAAGAGGAAGAGAGTAATGAAGGAGGAGAACATGTTAAATGCATTGGGATATCTATGTTGCAAGCGAAGATGTATGCGCTTCATTGATCTTGCAGACATCAGGGAATGTAGACGACACGTGTGGCAAAGAAGGGGAAGCGAAAGAAATGAATACCTTCTCACAAGTCTCTCTTGCTTTCTTTAGAATGGCAATAAAAGGCTAAGTTCAAGACAAAAGGTAAAACCTCTCGTAAATGGAAAAAGGATTTGCAATAAGGCATATCGCAATATTACTGGATTATCCCATGGTACATATTGGGATTTAGTCACCAAGGCAAAGGGCGGCAACAAATTTATCATTCACGGTAATAGAGGAAGGTCCAAATCAAGAATCTCAACTGTCAGGGCAGCAGCAATTTTGCAAGACTTCATACATGAAAATGCTTTGCCTCAACCCCATATATCTACCAAACTCCCTAACGGTGATGCGATCACTGAAATGCACCTTCCAATGGGCTTGACAAAGCTCGAAGTATTTGACTCTATTGCAGAAAAGCAAAGGCAAAGAGGGGATGCCGTAGCTTCTTCTCATACTTTGTATACTCTTTGGAAGAAGAACTTTGGATATGTTAAAATCCCAAGGAGGCAAAAAATGTCAAAGTGCAATGTCTGTGATGATTTAAAGCGAGCGATTGAGAGTGCAACATGTCCAAATCAAAGGGAATTATACAAAAAAAACCAAAAATCTCATCATGACCTTATTCGACATTCCAGACAAAAATATGCATTTTGGAAGGAGCAAGCTATTTCGCATCCTGATGACTACATGTGCCTTATTGTAGATGGCATGGATCAGAATACAACAACATTGCCTCGTTTTGTTGCCACTCCACCTAAATTACAAGGAAAGCACTTTCTAAAGACACATCTATGTGGAGTGTTAGTGCATGGAATTAAGTTCTTTGCAGATATATGGATTGATTCCTTGCATCTACATGATAGCAATCAAGTTGTAACATCTATTATGAAGGCAATTCGCAATGTACATGCAGAAAAAGGTCGCCTGCCGCTGACTTTGAGAATACAAGCTGATAATTGTTGGCGAGAAAATAAGAATGTACTCATGTTTGCATTCTGCTCCATGCTAGTTGCTCATCGAATCTTCAATGAGGTCGAATGTGGATTTTTGTATGTTGGGCATACACATGAGGATATCGATCAGGTTTTCAACACAGTCTCAAGGGAGCTTAAATGCAAGAATGTGGAGACAATAGATGACTTGGTAAGAAGACGTGGCAGGCAAGTTGGTGGTCGTAAGGAAAGTACAGTATGTGAGGCTCGAAAGAATGTATGATTGGAAGAGCTTCATTCTACCTTTCATACAAACGGGTGGTGATGCATTGACAGGTCATACCAATCCACACTACTTTCGTTTTTTTTTTAAAGATGAAAAACCCATAATGCAATGGCAACATTATTCTCATGATACAAAATGGGAACTTGAAGAACCTTACAGTCTCTTAACTTCAATTCCCAGCAAGGAAAGGTATCCAACATGGGCTCCTATACAAGAATTTAATGAGAGGTCTAATTGTGAAATAGATGGATTAAAAGCATTTATTACATACAAAGAGGAAATGCTCCGGAGATATCCTGATTTGAAGCCTACTTGGAGAGAACACACTACCACTGTAATTAACAAGACACGAAATTTAATAAAGGACCTTGAGAGAATGCGAGGCTCAAAGGATGTCAAGGAAGAATGCAATACGTTTTGGCCAAATGTTCATAACGATTTGCGCCCACAGCTCCAGTCTTTGAAAATGAATTTGTATCATTACTCCCACGTCCATATTGTGGACCGAAGAAGAGAGAGTTTATGCCACAAGTAGGTATAGAGGTCGATTGTTTTGTTGTGGTTCGGCCATCGGATGATGAATATGAGAATGTGAAGTTTTGGGTTGCAAAAGTAGTTGATGTGCAAAGAGATGACCAAGGGAGAGCTACAACATTTACAGCGGTATGGTATGAGCCAAAGGGCAGGAAGGAGAATATGGATAAAAACACATTATATACTAATTGTATAATGAAGGAGTGGGTCCCAAATGATGAAGCGGTCTCTCAAGTTTCGACGGAGACAATCATAGTGTCTTGGCATTCAAGGGCAAAGAAATCAAAGAAGCACATGGGATATGAGGTAGAAGGAAAAATAAAAATACCACAGCAAACTATTTTGCATATACACGAATTTTTAAGGATGCTCGCCATGGAGGAAGTAGAAGGAGACAGCACAAATGAAGAATGTCCATGATTAAAGCTTTGTATTGAAGTCCATTGAAGGATTTTATTTGGGTACTAGGCAAGGAGCTAATCCAAGACAATTATAATCAGAGTCATCACCTCCTATGTCAAATGAGAGTCAAAATATGCACTGGATGTCACCCAAGGGTCAAGGCTTGCCAAGACAATAGGGAGTTAATGCAGATGGCACCTGGCAAGGGACTATCACATTGAGCAATAAGACAATGGAGAGTCAATGCACCCAAGGGGCAAGGCTTGGCAAGATAACTTGTGGGAGCTAATGCAGATGGCACCTGTATTTTGCACTGAATGTCACCCAAGGGTCAAGGCTTGGCAAGACAACAGGGAGTTAATGCAGATGGCACCTGGCAAGGGACTATCGCATTGAGCAATAAGACAATGGGGAGTCAATGCACCCAAGGGGCAAGGCTTGGCAAGACAAGCCTAGGTCAAATTATGCAGATGGCAACTGGCAAGGGACTGTCGTGACATTGAGAAATAAGACAATGGGGTGTCAAATTATGTAGATGGCACGAATTGAGGCTCTTTAAGAGCAACAATTTAAATTGTAAACATATGTTCAATCTATATCATTTTGGATATAAAGACTCTAGCTAAGAGCAACGTCTCTCAATGTAATCATATACATAAAGCTATAATTGCTATTATCCCTCTTTGGATCAATACAAAACTTGGGTCTTATGGCATCATGTCTTCTTTCTATTTATTAAAAGTTTTGTTAAATTTTGTGCATATTGCCGAGTGACAATGTTATTTTCATGAAATATTTAAGTCTCCTTTCATGGATTTATAAATTTATCACGTCAACGAAAAACGTCAAGGAAAAATATTAAAAATAATTAAATTAACAAATAACTTAGATATAGCTAGAATTTCTAATATAGGATTATTTCAAATTCTTGCATGTTGGTGCAAAAGTATAGATTGAAAAAACAATATTTTTATGTGAATATGATAGAGCCACAAAGTGAACTTTTGATTTGGGAAGGAAAAACGTCAAGGAAAAATATTAAAAATAATTAAATTAACAAATAACTTAGATATAGCTAGAATTTCTAATATAGGATTATCTCACGGGGGTCACTATGTATAAACCCTCTATACCACATGCGTTCAAGGCCTATTTCTAAAATCCCTTATCTGTAAATTTTTCATTAATAAAATGTACCCCTTTTCTATACAAATCTGTAAATTTTTCTCAAAACTATTTTAAATAGTCCCTTATGTATATTTATTTCTGTAAATTTTGGAAATAAAAAATATCCTTCTGTTGAACTCACGTGATAGGGTTACATATGATGAGTGACCCCCCCAAGAGGATTATTTCAAATTCTTGCATGTTGGTGCAAAAGTATAGATTGAAAAAACAATATTATTATGTGAATATGACAGTGCCACAAAGTGAACTTTTGATTTGGGAAGAAACTTTTTAGAAAGTAAAAATTTGATTTGGAGAGGATATTTTCATAAAGTAAAGTTTTCATTTGGGAAGGATTTTTGGGCTTTCATCCAAAAACAACACAAAAAGTCCAAAATTAATGAAATAGGTGTTATAAAGCAAATATATATTTATTCTTGTTCTCTATCCAACAATTATCAGCTTGTATTTGCAATGTGTTAGGTAAACATCCACGAGCATCTCTAAACTTTCTTATTGCTTTCATGATTGATGTAATAACCTGGTTACTATCATGGTCATGCAAACTATCAATCCATACATCACAAAAGATTCAGTATCCATGTACTAATACTCCATAAAGTGTGTTTTTAGTCCACGTTTTCCCTCTAATGCCGGTGGGATACATCTATATCATGGCAAAGTTATTATATTCTGGTCCATGCCATCAATGGTGATGCACATGGACTTATCGACATGTGAAATAGCTTCCTCTCTCCAAGAAGCATACAACTTTCGAGCATCCTGCACATGATGTAAATGGATTGATCGCCATTTAATATATCTTCCTCGCTTGCTGCTTACATTTACTATGTTCAATGGCATTTTTTAATTCATCACATGTCTTACATTTTGACATCCTTTGCTAATGAAAAAAATCTCTACGCCAAATTTTGTACAAGGTTGACCGTGAAATCATGCTCTCGTCTCTGTCTCTTGTAAAGTTTTATTGACAGTTTCTAGGATGACCTTCTTTGTCATTTCCAAAGGAAGATGTTTTTGACATTCGACACATCCATCTAGCATTGTTTATTAAAGATTTGTTTATTAAAGATGAGGCTGTGGTAATGCATGGTCTTCGAGAACTTGCTTTAACATTTGTTGTGGTTGCATTTATAGTGCTTCCATGGCATTTAAGCTTGTAGGTATTTCCATGAATTGTATGAACCACTTTTTCTTTCACCTCTATCCAGATGGTCCAGTATGTGCCATGTGATAGTCCAGTTAACCATTTATATCCTCGATTGCAAATGGGTCTCCCATTAACCATGGTTTCAATCTAGGTTTACAGTGTCTTGTGCTCAAATCTTGATCAGTGCCTTGATGAAGAAAGAATGAAAACTCTTGAAGAAGATAGTTATGTCTATTAGGCATTGTCTTAGTCCAAATACCAAGGCTAGACATGTTCATTGATGTCAATTTGTTGCCAATGCCTCTTGAATTTTGTGGTTGAACTCTTTCTCCTTCGTAACTCAAAATTCTCCCATCTATATTCTCTGGCATGCTAGCAATAATATTACAAACAACATGACAAGTCTCAGATTCTCTGCCCCCTTTGCCTTGCATTCGAATGGTTACATCATGATCATTGTCACACTAATATCATCGATTCCTATTATTGCATTGCTTATCCCATTGATCTTTGCGTGTATTTTTCTTTCTGGTCCCATCTTATTATTCTCAACACAAGACAAGTCTTCTATATCAGTAAGCATGTTTGAGTCACTTGCAACATAGGACAAGTCTTCTATAATACCAATGAGCATGTTCGAGTCACTTGCAACACACAGGACAAGTATTCTATACTAGTGAGCCTGTTCGAGTCACTTGCAACACAGGACAAGTCTTCTATACTAGTGAGCTTGTTCAAGTCACTTGCAACACAAGACAAGTCTTCTATACTAATGAGTATATTTTGAGTCACTTGCACCACAAGAAACCTTTTCTCCATCAACATCTGTTACTATAATGTCCTCAATACCTATGAGCATGCCACTATGATACTCTTGATCACTACTATAGCTTCTTATCAATTTGGATCCCATTTGTGTTATAGTCCTTTTCTTCTCATAATATTATGTTGTGTCTTCCAGGATATTGAAGGAAACTTTCTTGGGCAAACTTGATTTCAAGAAAGTTAACCCCCATTTACAAGTACTATGAACTTGTAGATGAGATGTAGTATTATGGACATCTAGATGTGAAGTACTATCCATTGCATTTTAAATGACACCTGCACTAGTCAACTTAATTATCTCCACTATATAGAGAAAACTCTGAGCATATCCCTTAAAGTTGCCAATTGCTAAAACTTCTCCAGAGCAAGATAACATCTCTAATTTTTCCTCTTCAAAAGAAGTTTTCTTGATATCTTGAAAGTATGTCTGTAGAACAATTTCATCTTGGTCCCAGAGCCTTCTATGTGCTTGCATATCAAATATGTCACATTGTAAGATATCTCCCAATGTTTCAAAGTCTCCATGTGGGTATTTTAAATGTACTTCAGGATCTACAACGTTGGTGATTATCACTACACATCTTCTCTCACCACAACGTTGGAAATGACACACATTCATAGGATCAAGACTATGAATTCGTCCAAAAGCCACCACTTCATTCTTCTTAATTAACACCACATCCATACCCTTTGTTAGGGTGAATACCTGTTTTATGTACAAAAACAGATTAGCAACTCAAAAAAAGACACAATAAATAATCATTGAGCTTATTATTACTTAATAACGTTTATATTAAAACTAGCAGAGAAGGCATTAAACCTAAACCCTACATCCTAAACTTTAAACAATTAATACCAAAACATCATAACCACCGTAAATCCTAAACTTTAAACATTTAATTCCTAAACCCTAAATTCTAAAATTCTAAATACTAAATCCTAAACCCTAAACCCTAAACCCAAAACTCTAAATCCTAAATCCTAAACCCTAAACCCTAACCCTAAAATACAACCAAAATTTAATGAATTTTTTTTATTTGTGCAACAGCTTGGATATATCCCCCAACCTGTTGCTTGAGCAACAGGTTGGGGGGTATATCCAACCTGTTGCACAAATCAAGAAAATTCTTGATTAGTGCAATAGGTTGGGTATACCCCCCAACCTATTGCTTTTCTTGATTTGTGCAACAAGTTGGATATACCCCCCAACCTATTGCTTGAGCAACAGGTTGGGGGATATATCCAACAATTTCTAAATTTGTGCAACAGGTTGGATATACCTCCCAACCTGTTGCTCAAGAAACAGGTTCGATATACCCCCCAACTTGTTGCTTGATTTCTTGACTTGTGGAATAGGTTGGATATACCCCCCAACCTATTGCTTGAGCAACAAGTTGGGGGATATATCCAACCTGTTGCACAAATCAAGAAAATTCCTTGATTTTTACAATAGGTTGGGTGCACCATTAACCTGTTCCACTTGCAACAGGTTGAGGTATATATCAAACCTATTGCACAAATTTAAAAAAATCATTAAATTTTGGTTGTATTTTAGGGTTAGGGTTTAGGGTTTACAGCTTAGTATCTAGGGTTAAGGATTTAGAGCTTAGGATTTAAAATTTAATGTTTAGGGTTTTGGGTTTTGATTATGGTTTTAGGGTTTTGGGTTTAGGGCTAAGGGTTTAGGATTTAGGGTTTAGGGTTTAAGATCTAAGGTTTAGGGTTTAGGGTTAAGGATTTAAGATTTAGCATTTAGGGTTAAGGGTTTATGATTATTGTTTTAGGGTTTAGGATTTAGCATTTAGGTTTTAGGGTTTAGGATTTAGTATATAAGGTCATGAGCTTAGAGTCTAGAATCTAGGATTTAGGATCTGGAAACTAGGTTTTAGAATTTAAGCTAGAGGGATTAGGGTTTAAGGTTTATGGTTTAGGGTATAGGGATTAGAACTGTTATATAAGTTTAAGAGCTTAGAATGTATAACCTAAGATTTAGGGAACTTTAGGATTTAAGATTTAGGGTATAAGATTTAAGATATATAAACTATATAAAATATGCATTCCAAAGTATTTAGTTTAGATATATATAGACTATATATTATATGCTTTCCAAAGTGTTTTGTTTACATCCAATACTAGGTACGATCCTTTGCAAAGGCTTTACTTTAAGTAATTATAAGTCTACATAGTCAAAGTATCATAGTGATTAGGGACAAGCACATAAGCTAAAAGCACACCGATTCATATTTCCTTACATTCATGCTATATGGTGTATCAGAAGAAATTAAGAAGTAAGTGATAAGAATATTTAGAAGAAATATGTATTCCATATCATGGATTCATACCATGGATATCTGGTGGTTGCTAAAGTAGAAAAATGATATGAATTCAATGTTACTGTAGTTTTATGCAAAGCCTTAAACAAAGTTTAAGGCTTTTGCAAAGTATTACATACTGTAACAAAGATAAGAAAGTATGCTAAACCTCTTCGAGATTCTATGGTTTTAAATACCTACCTTACAAATACATTATCTAATTCTTCATTCTTTGACTAACAAGTATTATACACATGGAAGAAAAGCATACATGCTAAAAGCATGTGTGTAAATTTTAATATTTCCTTATTTTTTAAATTAATTCAATTCTTTGATTGACTACTTTTTAAAATTTAAAAGTTATTACTATATAATATACATAATTTTAAATGTTATAGATGTATAACATTAATAATTTATATGTTTATTTAAATTTATATAATAATTACATTATATTTATATTAGTTTTTAAGTTAATAAGGTATATTTTTATTACAACTAAAATTTAATATCTAGTTAATAGCAGGAAGAATATTGTAGAGATTTTTCATATTAAGAACTACCTTACAAATACATTCACTAATTATTCATTGTTTGAAGAATTGTATAAAGCACATATGCAAGAAGACCTCCCTTTCAAAAATATTTTCATTGTTATATTTTTTAATTAATGTATTTATATATATATATATATATATATATATATATATATATAATATTTATATTAATTTATAGATTAACAATATATATTTTTAGCAAAATTATATTTTAACATTAGTTAATAAAAATTTATTATATTATGGAGTAAAAATATTATAAATGGATTTCTCATATTAATAAAGTGTCATGAGAAGAGATTTTGGAGAGATTTATGGTTAAATTTTGTTTAAAATATTATAAATGGATTTCTCATATTAATAAAGTGTCATGAGAAGAGTTTTTGGAGAGATTTATGGTTAAATTTTGTTTTGAAGTTGTTGCGTACGCAATAGGTAGGGAGGTTTGAGTGGTTTTGAGGTTGAGAGAGAAATTTGTAATACATTGTTTTTTAATTTAAATTTTTTGAAAAATTATTGCGTGCCCAATAGGCTGGGAGAGTTTGAGTTTGAGAGAAATTTATAACAATGAAGTTATTGCATATGCAACAAGTTTTTAAGAAAAGAATCGAATTTGAAAAAAAAAAATCAAATTTACAAAAACTTGATTCTTAGAAGTTCTTGCATACGCAATAGGTTGGAAATGAACTCACCTCTTGCAACATTTTGAAAATTTTGAGAATCATGTAACAGGTTGATGAGAGGAGAGAAGCATGAAGTGTGAAAGAATGAACTTTGAATGAAAGAGAGAATGAAGAACGTTCTACTTTATAATGAACCTAAAAGAACTAAAAAAACCATAAAAACTAAAAAAAGCTGACTGGACCTAAAAGCTACCCATTTCCTATAAAACTCTACTTCTCCTCATTCTCTCTCATAACTTTCCTCGAGATCCTCCACCACCTCCCCACCCAGGTACCCCCTCCCTCCCTCCCTTCCCCTCTCCTCCCTCCCCTCCCTTCCCCTCTCCTCCCACTTCCCATCCCCTCTCCTCCCTCCCCTCCATTCCCCTCTCCTCCCACTCCCATCCCCTCTCTTCCCCTCTCCTCCTGCTTCCCATCCCCTCTCCTACCACTTCCTCTCTCCCCTCCCTTCCCCTCTCCTCCCACCTCCCCCCTCCCCTCCCCCCTTCCTCCTCCCGCGTCCCCCTTCCCCTTCCTTCCCCTCTCGTCCCTTCCTCCCTCCCCTCCCTTCCCCTCTCCTCCCTTCCTCCCTCCCCTCCCTTCCCCTCTCCTCCCGCTTCCCCCTTCCCTCTTCTCCTACTTCCCCCCTTCGATTACGAATCCTCTCCCTCCCTCCCCTTCCCCTTCGGTCATTTCTTTTTTTGGGGGAGCGAGGAGGCGGGGAGCGGAGAGACTGAGCACCTTTTTTTCTTATGGGGAGTGGGGAGGCAGGGAGTAGTTTGAGGGAGGAGAGGTAGAGGCAAAGGCAGGAAGGCGGAGGAGAGGACGGAGGTGGGACGCGGGAGGCGGGAGGCGGGGAAGCATGGAGGCAGGGAGCCGGGAGGTGGGGAGGAGAGAAGGGAGGAGGGGGGATTAACCCCCCCTTAACCTGATGTGCACACAACAGGTTTAGGGGGGAGGTCAATCCCCTCCCCTAAGCCCCCAAGGGCACCTATTGCACGCGCAATAGGCCGGCCCTCACCTATGTACGCAACAGGTCCCCTTGGGGGCTTAGGGGAGGGGATTAACCCTCCCTTAAGTGTAGGCCCTTTGGGGCTCCCAAAAAAAAAAAAACAAAAACAAAGAAAAAAAACTTTTAAAAAAATAAATTTTAAATAAATAAATAAATTTAAATAATTCAAATAAATAAAATAAAATTTTTAAAAAATAGATTAAATTAAATAAATTTAATTTAATTTAATTTTAATTTAAAAATAAAATTTACTAAAATTTAAAAAAAATTTAGAAAAATTAAATAAAATTTTAAATAGATACATATATAAATAAATAAAATAAAATTTTAGAAATTTTAAATTAAATTCTTTTATCTATGTTTATAAAATAGTTTGAATTAAATTATTTATGTAAAAAAATATTAGATAAAAAAATAGTATCTAGAAATATAAAAATATATTTAAACTTTTGAAATTTCAATTAATTTTTAATTTTTAATATTTAAATATTTAATTAGCAATTTTTTTAATATTTTGAGTTTGAAAATTATTGTAATTCTCATTTTTTGTTTTTAATTTCTTTGCAAAAAACTATGGCTTCGAGTTTTGGTTCCAAGGTGTCTTTCAAATATCTTGAACATGCTTGATATTTTATGGAGCGCAAATCAAAGTATTTCTGCTGAGAATGGGTCAAGAATGAAATATTCTCTAGAGGCAGTAAGAAATGGTGGCATGGTCTCAACCATCAACATTAAAGAACACAATTTGATAGAAGTTGTGTACAAAGGAAAGAATAACGATGTGGTATACAAGTTATGAGTTACGCACAAGCACTTCTTGAAGCCCTTACCAGATTCAATTGAGGGATCCGAAGAATTACTTAGTGCCTTGGAAGCATTGAAGAAAATGTGGAATGCATTTTCAAGTCGTGGTGTTTTACCTTCAGCAGCAGTAAAGTACGCCATCTATAACATGTAGCCCTCAAGTTGTACCACCAATATCTGTGGCGATAACTAAGATATCTCCGGCAAGAGTAACTACAATATCTGCGGCAGTAACAGTGTCTCCAACTGTACCTACACCATCGACTACTGCAACTACAGGAACAAGGAGTGGTCGTGGAGCAGATTCAAGTTCCACAACTATTCCCCGAAAGAGAGCCAAAATAACTCCTACTCCACGTGCAGATCGTTCAAGTGCATGTTAATTAAAACCATGCAAAAAATTGGATAGTGATAATCAAGAGGATCCGCAAGAAGAAGATACAAGTCTCGCAGGATTTTCTATAAGTGTGGTAGACTTACATCCTCCAGAGCATGAGGGGTACATTTGGGAATTTTCACAATTCAGCGTGGCCACAATGCTTATTGATCGAGCTTCATTGTTCACAAATCAAAGAAAGCTAGATAAGACATTTGCACGCAAATTGTATGAAGATATGAGGAAAACAAGAACTCTAGTTGCCCACTAATATTGCTCTTTGTCCTATGCCATTTAAGAGACTTAAGATGGTCCTACATTGCTTGATGTCACATTTCAAAAGCACATGGACTTTCTTGATGCTTTTGAAAACTTTAGAAGGAGTGACTTTGTTCGTGGAGAGGCTTTATACCAAAGCCGATATGGGACTGACATCAAGAAGAGATACATGCTGGCAAAGAATAGATTCTTGGAAAGCTGCAGGTTTGAGCCCATTGATGGGCAACACTTTTGTGAAGCTTGCAAGATCGCCCTTGATGAGGGAAGAAAAGGAAACTTGCCACAGATTGAGTGGATGGAAAAGATTCAACGGGTCATTTGTCATGTATGCATATTTAACGATGACTCGAAGTTGACAAAATATGAAGAGGGGAGAGGAGAAGAGTGGAGATGAGGAGAGAGGGCACAGCTAGAGAGCACACCACAAATGATTAACTGTACACTAGAATTAGTTGAAAAAATAGAATATATACAAACCCTTTTAGGGTTAGGGTTAGGGGATCTAACCCTTTCCTTTATAGCACTCTATAAGGTTAGTGCTATGCACATATGATCACGTGATGGTGCTATGCACACATGATCACATGATGTTGAGCGTGAACTCTCAACACCTTCCCTCAAGATCAACATCATGAAGTAGGCCTTCCCTCAAGATGATGATTCTAGGGAATCGAAGAAGGAATGAGCATTACATTCCATCACACCCCTTTAATGGGAATGTCCTTCCTCTGCATCAAACCAAGAGCTAGTCGGTGTTTCTCGAATAGCTCTTTACCGAGTGGTTTGGTAAAGATGTCTGCAACATTTTCTTTGCTATCACAATGCTGTAGTGTAATGTCACCAAGTAGCACTCTTTCTCTCATGAAGTGCTCTCTGACATCAATGTGCTTTGTCCTGGAGTGATATACTGGATTTTTGGCCAATGCTTGAGCCGATTGATTATCACAGTATATTGTTGTTGGCTTTGACTCATCAAAGTAATCTGTTTCTGACAATAGTCTTCTGAGCCATATAGCCTCACATGCACCTGTAGTGAGTGCTCTATATTCTGCTTCAGTCGAAGACAAAGAAATAGTTGGCTGTTTGTTTGACAACCATGATATAGCACCTTGACCAAGGAAAAATGCATATCCCTGTGTCGATCTCCTGGTCTCATGATCTCCAGCATAGTCACTGTCATAGTATCCATGCAACCGTGGATGACTTCCTCTGTATTCTATCCCAAACTATCTCGTACCTCTGATGTATCTCAAGACTCTTTTGGCTGCATTCCAGTGAGACTGTTTTGGATTTGCCATAAACTGTGCTAGTGAGCTTACTACATAACAAATATCTAGCCGTGTGATTGTCAGATATATAAGAGATCCAATGAGTTGCCTGTAGTATCTGTCATTGACTGTAGGCTTTTCTGAATCTTTAGTAAGTTTCAAACTCTGTTCCATGGGAGTGGCTGCAATCTTGCAATCTGCCATATGAAACTTTTTCAGGAGACTGTCAACATATTTGAGCTGACTCATGAATGTGCTATCTGAATTTCTCCAGAACTCAATTCCAAGACAATAGTGCATAAGTCCAAGATCTTTCATGTCGAACTCTGCAGATAAGTCTTGTTTTAATTTTCTGATGAAGCTATCCTTGCTTCCTGTCACAATCAGATCATCTACGTACAAAAGTGCAATAGTAATGTCGTCCCCTTGAACTTTGTAGTAGAGAGTATGATCTGCATTGGACTTCATGTATCCCAGATCAGCAAAATACTTATCAATTCTGCTGTACCAACTTCTGGGTGCTTGCTTTAAGCCATAGAGACTTTTCTTGAGATGGCAAACCTTGTTCTCCTTTCCTGGTTCAACATAACCAGCTGGTTGTTGCATGTAGACTTCCTCGTCTAGATAACCATTGAGAAATGAATTCTTGACATCGAGCTGATACACATTCCATTTACTGAGTGTCGCTAGTGATATCAAGAACCGTATGGAATCCATCTTTGCTACTGGAGCATAAGTCTCATCATAATCTTGGCCATATTGTTGTGCAAATCCTTTTGCAACTAATCTGGCTTTGTATCTCTGAATACTGCCATCTGGATTGTACTTCACTTTGTATACCCATTTGTTGGCTATGGCCTTCTTTCCTGGTGGAAGGTCGCATAATTCCCAAGTGTTATTTTTATACAAAGCATCCATTTCTTCATTCATAGCAGTTTGCCATTCTGGCTTATCTACTGCGTCTTCGAAGTACACTGGCTCTTCTGTAGCCATGATGGTAGTCATAAGAGCATAGTTGGTGGTTTCCACCTGAATTGCTTTGCCTTTCTGAGCATATGTCAATCTGGCTGGTGGTCTGCTTTCCCTAGTAGACCGTCTGAGCTGCTGTGGCGCTGCTTGGGGTGTTGCTGGCAATTCTTGCTCTTCTTCATCAACCTGTTTTGTAGATGACTGTGAAGTCGATGCTTCTATCTCCTGTGTAGGTGAGGTTTTCCATTCTGATTCCTCATCGAAGATTACATCTCTGGAGATAATGACTTTGCGGTTGATGGGATCATACAATTTGTATGCTTTGCTTTCTTCACTGTAGCCAACCATGATGCATTTGCATGACTTCGCATCCAATTTCCTGCGATGATCATCATGTATGTGGGCATATGCTATGCAACCAAATATGCGGAGATGCCCAATGCGTGGCTTGTGTCCAGTGAATGCTTCATAAGGAGTCATACCTTGTATCGGTTCGGTAGGAAGCCGATTAAGCAAGTAGTTAGCTCTAGCTATTGCTTCTGCCCAATACTGATTCGGAAGATGCTTTTCACTAAGCATTGCTCTAGCACTATCTGCTAAAGTCCCATTCTTCCTTTCAGCTCTTGCATTTTGCTGAGGAGTATCTGCACATGTGAATTGTCTTCGAATGCCGTGATTTTTGCAAAAGTTCATGAATGCTAAAGACATGTATTCACCTCCTCTATCTGATCTCATGACCTTGATCTTTTTGCCTGTTTGGTTTTCTACCATGGCTTTGAATTCTTGAAATCTGGCAAACACTTCAGATTTCTCTTTCAGAAAGTAGACCCAACAATATCTGCTGTAGTGGTGGATGAAGGTCAAGTAATAAAGTGAACCATTGATGCTGCGGGTCTAAGCATAACCCCATACATTTGTATGAATCAAATCAAGAATACCTCGTGCACGAGAGGTACTTCTGACAAAGTTGGTTCGCTTTTGTTTGCCAAAGCAGCATGCTTCACAAACCTTTCCAAGAAACTGTAGCTTTAGAATCCCAATTGCCATATTTTGATTCCTGAGATCTAACAAGTACTTGAAGTTGACATGACCATATCTCTTGTGCCATTTTGCAGATAGTGGCATCTGTTGCATTTGAGCTGACATGGCATGCTTATCTGGTACTATAGCTAGCATCCTGTATAAGCGTCCTTCTTTGACACCTTTTGCTACTAGCTGACCTCTTTTGGATTTGTCTCTGATAGTGCATTCATCACCGTCGAAGATGACTTTGTAGTTGTGTTCCGTCATTTGACCTACTGACAAAAGGTTCTTACTGAGCTTCGGAACATAGAGCACATCTTTGACTAATCCTTTTGTACCAGTGAAATTGTTCATAGGGATAACACCTGTCCCTTGAACCGGATTCGGTGTATTGTCTGCTGTGTAGATGACATTCTTTTGACCTTCTAATGGCTTCATTTCTGTGAACCATTCCTGATGATTTGTCATATGAGATGATGCACCGCTGTCGATGTACCAAGGATCCTGTTCCTCTTGGTCGACTTGATAGCTGAAATCCTCTTTGGGATTGAAATCAGTGTCTGGGTGCATTATATCAGTCTGATGCAATTCCTCACTTGCAAGAAACATATTTCCATGTTCATTTGCAAAATGACTGTGACTAGAATGTCCACCACGATGATTTTCTCTTCCTCGGGAATTCCCTCGCTGGATTGACCGCCTTGGTCGTACTGCTTCTTGCGGCATTCTCTTTCATAGTGACCAAACTTGTGACAGTAGTTGCATTGAATGTTTGACACATTGGTGGATGCATTCCCTCGTCCTTGGAATCTTCCTCGGTTGGAATGATTTCCTCTTCTGATGTTGCTGAGGATGATGCTGATTTTGACTTTGTTGATGATGACCACTTTTCTGATATGATCTACCTCTGTTTCTGCCTTTGCCTCTTCTTCTGTCTGAAGCTGTGAATGCCTGATCATTAGAATGACCTTTACGTGCTTGAATGGCCTGAGTCCTCAGTTCTTCACCAAGTAGAACTGACTGAGGTTCTTCCACTGTTGTAATTTGCCGTTGGATGGCAATACTCTGGACTAGATTCTCATATCCTTCTCCTAGTCCATTCAGGATTACTTGAACCATTTCTGCGGGATTCATAGTCTCTCCTGCTGCTGCAAGTTGATTGTTGTAGTCTTTGATGCGGAGTACATAAGCATGACCAGGTTCACTGCTGTTGCGAAAACTCTGGTTGATCTGGTTTCTCAGGGTGAGAATCCTAGATGTGTTCTTGGACTCGTAGAGAGCTGCGAACATATCCCATGCTTCTTTTGATGTCTTAACTGTGTTGAGCTGTCCTAGCATGACATCTTGCACATTCTGCTTGATCAGGTGATAGGCATACTTGTCTTTCTTATCCCATTCTGCTTGAGCTCGGGCAATGGCAGGATCTGCTACTGGTGCGGAAACTGTTTGTGTAGATGTAGATCCCGATGTAGATCCCGTTGCTAGTGCTGTGACAACAGATGGAGTAGAGCTACTGGATCGGCCAATGGTCTAGGTGTAGACCCATCGACATACTCCCATTTGTCCTGAAGCACAAGAATGGTCTCCATTCGGTATTTCCATGTACCGTAATTGGAGTTGTCTAACTTAGCAGATGCCTCCAAATTGAGGTTGCTAGTCGACATGGTGCAAACAATGTACTCAAAAGTGTCCTGAAAAACTCTGTATGAATCAACTGCAAATACACTGAAGATGCCAAGTGAAATCTCTGTACCGTCGGTGAAGATAGAACTGCAGTATATAAGACCTGATCTGTGTTACAAGGCTTTGTGGCAATGATGTCGGGAATAGCCAAGAGGCTTTACAAGGCTAAAAAATGATGTGCACGATGCCGTGAGATAGCCGAATAGGCTTTACAATGGTGGCATGTGTGTGTGAAATCAAATGATATTTGCCAACTGAACCAATCTACAATGCCTCTGTACTCTGAAGTCTACTCACTGAACTGATGAACGGAAGGTTTCAGGTAATGTAATGATGTGAAATCGGATGTGAGCGTATGGACTGCTGACTCCGAGTAGGTACTAGTCGGGAATTTCGGGCATGGCTTAGATTGGCAACTTGGGGAATTCAAAGCGTCCCCTCTATGGCAATCTAGTCTACTCTGATCTAGATCTAAACCAACTGTCGATCGATGAAAGAGCAGCAAATAATTCCTTTTCTTTTGTTCTTTTTAAGTGCTGGGTCAGATGCGTCGATGTAGAGGCAAATGTGCATGGCATAACATCTCCAAGTGTTTCCATATCTCCACATTTATACTTTAGCTCAACATGTGCGCTAAGAATCTTTGATACAGTAACTGCCACCTTATCTTCGCCAAGTCTTCGAAAGTGGCAAAGTGAATTGGGATCACTATCATGGATTGTAGCAAATGCAACTACTTCTCTTTTGCTACATAAAATCACATCCATCCTTGGAACAAAATCTATAGCCATCTCCTTTGTGAGAGTCCTTCGCAAGCAAGCTGCAGTAGCAACAATTACATAAATATTAGTCTCTTTTTAATAATCTACTCATTTATTATAATTTTTAATTAGTACTTAATTTATTTGTGGGAGAAGTTATCCGATCACAGATGGACATGCCAAGTTATCCTTTGCATGGTCAATCAAGCATTAAATACTATTTTTGCTCTAGTGTCATGCACATCCGTAAAAAAACATGAGCCTACTAGGTATGTTATCCAATCAAGCACTAATGGGATGCGGGTGCCACTTTGCATGTAAGTCAATTCCACCTAGTTGAGGTGTACAAAAAGTGTTGTGCCCATCGGATATGCTTTGCATGGTCCATCGAGCATTAAATACTATTTTTGCTCCTGTCATGCACATCCGTAAAAAAAACACGCTGCTAGGTGTGTTATCCAATCAAGTACTTATGCTATGGGAACGCCACTTTGCATGTAAGTCAATTCCACCTGGTTGAAGGTGTGTGCAAAGTATTGTGCGCATCCAATATGCTTTGCATTGTCGATCAAGCATAACACACTGTTTCTACCTTACTGTCATGCACAACCATATAAAAACACGGCCATAGGTGTGTTATTCAAATAAGTACTTATCAGATGGGGCTCCACTTTGCACGCAAGTCCATTTTAACTACGTTGAGGTGCGTGCAAAGTATTGTCACCATTGGATATGATTTGCATGGTCGATCACGCATTATACACCATTTTTTCCCTAATGATATGCACATTCACAAAAAAACACGCCATTAGGTGTGTTATCTGACCATATGTTTTTGAATAAATTGCTATATCCTATAGTCTTTAGGATGCATGCTTCACATGCAACATAGCACTTGTAATGCTTTAGCAGTCTCATTTCAGATCCTTATTCCATAATTTTTCTCGGGGGGGTCACTATGTGTAAACCCTCTATATCACGTGCGTTCAAGGCCTATATTTAAAATCCCTTATCTGTAAATTTTTTCATTAATAAAATGTACCCCTTTTCTATACAAATCTGTAATTTTTTTCCAAAACTAACTTAAATAGTCCCTTATGTATATTTATTTTTGTAAATTTTAGGAATAAAAAATATCCTTTTGTTGAACTCACGTGATACGGTTACATATGATGAGTGACCCCCCCGAGTAATTTTTTGGTCTCATGTTCAATTTTGAAATGTATATACTACAACTCGAAGACAATGTTTGCCAAATTCCATTGAGCAATGCATAAGTTATGGGTCATGTAAGATAGCTATATATAGAAAAATCCCTGAACCTCACCAAAAATAGTTACACCTAATAAAACAATGACCCCTTTCCATTTCTTTTTGGCATGATATGGCTTTGGTTGACTTGGTAGATGAATCCTACTTTGAGTAGTTGTTTGATCTCTTTCTTCACTATAGCTTAGCATAGTTGGGGTTTAGTTGGTATCTTTGTTGTGCCGAATGAGTTTTGCATTTAGATTGAGGATGATTTGGTGTTGGATCAAATTTTGCCAGAACTCCTTCAAGTACATGTATTGCTTGATGAATACCTCCTTGTACTCTTTGAAGAGTATGTTATTAAATGTAGGAAGGTATTGGGAAGGTCTTGATTGATCTGGATAAAATTTGGTTCTTTGTATGACCCTACATTGATTTCTTTGATTACCTTACCTTTAGTAATCCATCCGTTAATATTAACTTGGCTAATGCAGTCTACATATATTCTTGGACCTTCTTGTCACCCTCCTTATATTGGTGAAGCCCTTGGGAAAAGCATTATGCATTTGTTTGGTTCTTGGCATCATTTTAGTTGCTAACCATAGTGCATGGGCTGTTGTGATCATCGGCACATTGTTAAGCACGAGAAGCTTCTCCCCTATGTGTGAGTGCAATACTTTTGGTTCATGCTCTTACCCATCAGTATTTTAGGTCCTTGACTTTATGGGCTATGGTGAGGGTCTCCACTCAGTTGTGAAGTACTTTGGCACCATTCAGCCATGGTCATCCCAATAGCATTGAGTAAACTGTTTGCACTCCATCTTGACCACAATGAAGGTCACAATGGTGAAGTAGGATCCATTGACTTTTATTCATACATATTTTAGCATGCCATGGGCTATGGTCTACCATCCAAATCTTGAATGGTGAGAGCTTCAAGCTTTTAAGCTTCAACCTCTTTCAAACTTTGTTTGAGATTATGTTCACGCCTAAGCCTCCATTAACTATCACTTCCTTCACCATGTGGCTTCAAACTTTGTAGCTTGTTCACATGCCTTTTGCAACATGTCTTGAAAGTTGCTTCTTTATTTACTCTTTTGTTTGGTGCCCTTCCTTCCCACAGAGCAAATAGGCCAAACTACTGCTCTTTGGCCTTTCATCTTGGTAGATTTCCTTGGCTCTTGCTCCACTTTGTGGATTTACACCATTCACTTTTTCTTATTGTACCAACAATCTTCGATCAAGTGGCTTGGACAACTGCATGTGTTGTACCACTTGCCTAATTGACACTGTCTCATTTTTGGTGGCATGTCTCCCTTTTTTGGATTACCTTAAATGCCCATCTCCTTCAAAATCTTCTTGAACTCCTCCTTTCCTAGTTTGGTGTCCTTTTGGCCATTGTTTGTGGGATATTGGGATTGCGACAATCGATGGGATGCCCTTATTGCGACAACCGGTGGGATACTGATTGTGTAAAGGAGTAAGAGAAGGAGATAGTGGTGGGTGGGGGGGAAAGAGTGAGTGAGTAGAGTGCATTTTGCGGTGCGGGCGTGATTGTGAGGTCAACGTGCAAGATGATGAACAAATACAAAAATGAGCGGCTAATCCTAATCACCTAGTGTTGACCATGGGTGTGCGTGTGGTTTGTTCGACATGGACTAGTGGGCTACGGGTGTGTTGAGTGAGATTCCTACTATACTGACTCACCTCAACCTAGACTCGATGATTATGAGGAATGCGGTGTAGGCAGACGTGGTACTTCTGCATAGCATGTACGAAGCCACGTAGAGTAAGTGTCCAGCTTGTTTTTTACCTTGGACGCCAGGGGCACATTTGCACTGGGCTTAGTTGTTGTGGCATGGTCCGTCTTCTTCAGAGAAGGGAGCTTTTGTGAGTCCGCCCTTGGTACAGACCCTTGCTTTCATGAGTAGGATGGTACCATCGGAGGGGTTACGTTTGCCATTACTTTTGAGTGTTTGTCTCTAGAGAGAGGTTCTTGTGTAACTCTTCATAGGGGACTGGTCGGTTCCTTGAAGACTCCCTCACTATTTTTGGTGACACTTGTGTTGATTCGGACCATCCGTGGTACTAGTGCATACTCGATACCTTGGGGCTAGCCTGCTTTGTTTGGTTTGTCGACACAATCTTGTGGTGCTGTATCTCGAGGAGACATAGGATCTTGTGTTGCTGCCTTCGACACCTTCAAGGCTTGCGCCATTGACCTTGGGACCCAAACGACCTTCTTGCCTTGGCCACCCAAGTTGTTGGTGTTGGATCGAGCTGTTGGTGGGGTGTGGTGGTGGATGAGGTGGGGGCGCGGGCTGGTAGTGTGGTTTTCTTCTGGTAATGGATGGCCTCAAATGAGGCATCCCTGGGGTGACTGAAGCCATCTTTGCACTCGGGGGGGTCACTCATCATATGTAACCCTATCACCTGAGTTCGACAGAAGGATATTTTTTATTCCTAAAATTTACAGAAATAAATATACATAAGGGACTATTTAAAATAGTTCTGGAAAAAATTTACAGATTTGTATAAAAAAGGGGTACATTTTATTAATGAAAAAATTTACAGATAAGGGATTTTAAATATAGGCCTTGAATGCACGTGATATAGAGGGTTTATACATAGTGACCCCCCCAAGTCTTTGTGGCTTTGACATCCTCTAGGAGTCAGGTCTGATTGAAGTGACATTGGGCATACAGGATAGCATCTTGTACTTCAGTCGGGTCCGATTGAAGTGACACTATTTGGCCACCATTGGTGAGTGAAGCAATCCGGGTGTGCCAATCGATTTGACAGTTCACAACATAGCACCCTCGTAGCACCAAGTTCTTCCCAGTATAATCTGTTCTTTGGTTGCTTTTGTGGGGAGAACATAAAATCGTATATCCACTGCCTGGCGAACAACCGTTAGACTTAAATGTAGGAGTTGGCCGTTTATAGCTCTTATTGAAGTGATGGTGAGGGCTAGGGGTACCTGTAGCATTTCCCATACCTCACTGGAGAGGAAGTTGTGGCTCACTCTTGGATCCACGAGTGCTTTGATGTGCATGTGCGGGACCTGCAGTTGAACAAGCAACCTGGCTGGCTCTACCATTAGCTCATCCATTAGTTGCATCAGTTCGATCATTTCCTTAAGTAGTGTCATTTGCCTACACTATCGGAGCTTAGCATTATGGATTCTGGCTTCCTCGATGGTCTAGTGTTTCATCTTGGCCACCTTGGCCTCGAGTTGAAGGGTGGAGAGAGTGAGTGGTCCATAGTATCTTTTTTCTCTATGCACGGCTTGAAGGGTGGAGAGAGTGAGTGGTCCATAGTATCTTTTTAATTTTCTCCCGTTAAGGTAGCCATCCATTTCTGTCCCATCAAGGGTGGCTATTTGGCATGACCCTTGGGGAGTGATCTCTCAACTATGCAGTGGGACCCATACCTTTGTACTTAAGCTTGCATTTAGTATTACAAACAATGTAGAGGAGTGCCAAATCTCCCTCTTCCAAGCCCTTTTTCTTGAGGTTGCGGTCAAACCACTTTTTAGTTAGGATTGCTATCTTTCGTTGAGGAAGTGAGTTCCTCGATTGTTGACTAACTCTAATGGACATTCGAACCGCGTAATGACTTGTTCATATAAGCATTTGGTGGTGGATCTCGCATCGGCCTTCTTCCAACTACCCACTTGGTAAAGTAATCGATGGCCAGGATGATGTATCTGGCCTCGGCCCCCTTAGCTGCTGGGCTAATGGGACCAATGAAATCGATGCCCCATTTTTCAAAGGGTTGATCGGTCAGGATTCCGGTCAAGGACATCATGTCTGCCTTATGTGGGATTTTGATACGCTGGCAGGGGTCGCAATGTTTGATGAATTCGGTTGTGCCTCCGAAGAGTGTCAGCCACCAAAGACCAGCTTGCAGCACTTTGCATGCTGTAACATCAGCGAAAAAATGACCTCCTATGATTCCTAAGTGTGCTTCTTCAAACACATCGATGTATTCGTGTTTGCACACGCATCTTCGGAAGATGCCATCCTTGCCCATGCAATATAGTTGGCTGGCTATCAGTTGATATGGCGCTATGTATCAATTTGCGGGCTCTATCCTTCTTAAGGGCCTGATAATCCGTTGGCCAGGTAGTGGCCGATTTCGATGGCCCATTTGGGAATGATGTCAAGGAAGAAGAGAGAAGTGTCCAGGAGATCATCTTCTACTCCCATTGGGGCTTCCCTATTCGGGATCCTCGATAGGCGATCGGCCAAGTTGTGGGTTTTTCCTTTACGTACAACAATTGTGAAGTTGATAGAAGGATTAGCATCCACCTAGTGATGCATCTAGTCATGCAGGGTTTATTGACCAAGTATAGCCTTGATGGTCCACGAAGAAGATAAACTTTTTAGCGAACAAGTAGTGATTGAACTTCTTAACTACATAGACCATGGCGAGGCATTCTTAAGGGCCTGGCCCAGGGGTAATCTGTTGGCCAAGTAGTGGTCGATTTCGGCAGCCCATTCGAGAATGATGTCGAGGAAGAAGAGAGAAGTGTCGGGGAGATCCTACTCCCATTGGGGCTTCTTTTCCTCGATAGGTGGTCAGCCAGGATGTGGGTTTTTCCTTTACGTACAACGATTGACATCAAACTCTAGAAGGATTAGCATCCACCTAATGATGTGTCTAGTCATGCAGGGTTTGTTGACCAAGTATAGCAACGCTTGATGGTCCATGAAGAAGAAAATTTTTAGCCAAGTAGTGCTTGAACTTCTTAACTGCATAGACCATGGCGAGGCGTTCCCTCTCGGTGGTAGTGTAGTTAACCTAGACCTCGTTTAGTTGGTGGCTCGCAAAGTATATCGGGTAATCTAAATTATACTCCTCGGGCTGGGCTAACACACAACCAATGGCAAAGTTAGAGGCATCAATATGGACATGGAATATTAAATTCCAGTCAGGTGACCTCAACACTGGCATGGTGGCTAGAGCTAGTTTGAGGTTTTAAAGGATGTTTGACATTCCTCGGTCCAGTGAAAGGATACTAGTAGTTTGTATAATGGGCAAGCTATGTTCGCATAGAACAAGATGAATCTCCTGTAATAGCCAGTGTGGCTAGTAAATCGTTGGACTGCCTTGGCATTGGTTGGGGGCAATAACTCCAAGATGAGTTTGATTTTATTATGGTCCGTAGAGATTCCATTCTGGGACACTATGTGGCCCAAGTTGACACCATGTTTGACCCAAAATGGGCACTTACACGGATTGAGGGATATGCGGTATAATTAGCAGCATTTCTTGAGGACGAGAGCCTGAGGTATTTTAGGTGGTCATCCCACTTCGAGTTCATGCAGATGTCATCCAAGAATACTTCCACAAAGTCTCTTAGATACTCCTTGAATACCGTGATCATCATCCGTTGGAATGTAGCAAGGGCATTGGTTAATATGAATATCATCACCCTGGCTGCGTACACACCCCATTCGATTGCAAAGGTGGTCTTGTATTGATCTTACAGGCTGATGGGGTAGTGGTCGCATCTAGTGGCAGCGTTAACTTTTTTCAAATCCACGCATACTCTAATGTTTCCATTTTTCTTTAGGACTATCACGATGGGTGACACCCAGTCCATGTGCTGAATCTCATAGATGAATCCTGCATCTATGAGTTTTTGGATTTCTTTCCTTACTATGAGTGCATATTTAGGATTCATTTTACATAATTTCAAAATACATGAAATAGCTAGCATTTAGGATGCTGCAGAGTATGAAAAACATAAAATTGTTTAAGGATAATGAATATCCTTCAATCCAATGGGGGAAGAAAATTCTCAAAGTCTAGTTTAAAGAGTCCAAAAAAGCTAATTATAGCCTTTTCCTTTACAGCTTGACTTCCAGAATGCTAATGCTCTATCATACAAAAAGCTACTAACATCATAAGAACAAGAGTATAATCTCAAGCTAAGATCTAAGTTATCATCTAGTTTATTACAAAGCTTATTCGTTAAGTAACCGAGACTACTAAAACACCTTTCATCCTCAATTGAGCCAAGAATAAAGGGTTGACATAAATTTGCAAGCTTGAAGTACTCAGAAATGTTATCTTGTAGGAATGTACTACGAGAGAGCTCATTCCAAAGCGAACCATCGAACCTTGCATTTGAACATTTTCCATTAAATTACTTTGTTGGTGCATGACTTCTCCAAACAGGGAAGACTGTGAATAAAGCTTTTCAAAATCCAACAAACCATTGTACTTTATCATGCAAGTTCTCTCACAAAAGAGTCATCAAAGCAAATAGGTGGGCTATGATAGAAAAAATAGTATTAATTAGTTTAGGAGAACTAAAAGGGTTGAAAAGGACTTGGCTCTATTAACACAAAGTAGATGCAAAATTAATGATGTTTCTAGAACCTCCCACAAGACTGTGGCTTCCCCTCCTCCTAGATGATGCCCTCCGCCACATCGTCCTCCTATGCCCCACCTTATATGCTGATGTCCACCACTACATCCTATGCTTTGGCATGCACCACTGTCCTCCACCCTGAGTTCTCCTCAGGATGCGATGAAGGACTCGCTCTTGCTCACCACCCTCCTCCCTCGCCGTGTCTTGTGTGTTAGCAATAGCATCGACCACGCCTTCCTCCTCGCATCCTTTTGCTCTCAGCCCCAGCAAGTCCTCTCCACCCCCCTTCTACCTGTCGTATGGAAACATTCCCATGTGCACTACCTTCCTCACTATCTCGTTCATCTCTTTCTGTAGCTTCCACACATGCATATTTGATCCACGAGCTGTGGAAGGTGATCGGGTGGTGGAGATGCGAGGATGAAGGACAGAGGATGAGATGGAGGAAGAGATCACAGCTAGAGCGAGAGCTCCATCAAGATCTATCGAGGGAGAGTGAGGACTTTGGTAGGAAGAAAGGTCCCCAGAGGAGAGAAGTTGCAGATTGATAGGGGGAGGCAGTGGCGAGGCATAGAGGAGGTGGAGATTGAGAGAGGGATGGCGGCGAGACGAGACACATGGAATGTGAGATGGGCGGTGAGAGGGGGAGGGGCAGTCGAGGTGTTAGATTATGATTAATTAGCCTAAGGCTAATAATAGAGAGAACTTTAACATTGGTTAAATTGTCAATCACATTAGCAACTAATTTTTTCAGAGAATTTTATAAACAATGCAATGTATGTATATGCAATGTAATTTTTGAATGTGCACACAATTCAAACACATAATTACCAACTTGATGGAACAAATGCCTTGAAAATCCAATGCATAAGTGCCTAGATAATGAAATTTTAAGATTAGGAGACCCATTTTTAGGAGACCCACTTTTAGTATGAATTACAAAATGTGAAAAGCCAATAATATCTAAGACCTGAGTCATTCTGCGAAAAGCCATAAAGATAGATGGTACCCCATAGATTAATACTTTTTTGTAATGAACCCACGTCTTACATGTCAGCCAACGTCAAATTGAAGTAGTGGAATGAATAGAAGGGCAAATTACTATGCTATCAAAAAAATTGTACTTGATTGTGAAGAATATCTTTAATTTTTTAATATATATATATATTTATGCTCAAACAAAAAGCAAAGTCTATTGTGCATACTTTAAAGGTTAAGTAGGTGGGAGTTCAAAGGACTTTTGTGATATGATTAGACTTACGCTCAGCCATAAAAGTCCTTTGAACTCCCACCTACTTAACCTTTAAAGTACGGGTGCATGTGTGTGAGTTCCACAGTTGTGGACTCATTGCCCACACAGGTCTAGGGCGAGGTGCCCCTCAATAGGACCATGGGTGTAGGACCATTGGTGCATCGTGCATCAGTCTAGTGTGGGAGTGTTGAAAAAAAAGAAAAAAAGAAAAAAAAACATTTAAAGTATGTACAATAGACCTTGCTATTGTACATACTTTAAAGGACTTTTATGGTTGAGCGTAAGTTTATTCATATCACAAAAGTCCTTTGAACTCGCACCTACTTAACCTTTGATTTTATTTTATTTTTTTAAAGTATGTACAATAGAATTTGCTATTTAAAGTCTCTTTCATGACAATGGATACACAAATGATTATAGCTCTACATGCTTTTTAGGATTTTAAGGCACTCCACTGACTTCTTCGGTCAATGTGCAACCCCAACCTGGCGCACTTCTTGGAGCTGAATCTATGTGACCATTCACGCTGCACAACGGTCGCTCCCACCTTTCTACCATAGCTTTGGCCTAGCCCTTGGGGAATTAGCATGCCAAACATACGATAGAAGTGGTTGGAGCTATTGTTGTGCAACATGCGTGGTCGCGAAGAAGATAAATTTAGCAAGAGAGTGATATGGCACCAGGGATGATTTTTTCGCGTTAGCTTCGATAATAAGCGAAAGTTTTATATGGATTGTGAAAGTTTATAGGCTTTTATAAAAATAAAAGCTTAGTATATTCGCCACAATTTGAAACTAAAATTAAAAGAAGAGCTAGGTTTAGCCTTTAAGATTATAAAATTATAAATTAAGTCCATGAAAATTCGCCAAAGTTTTATATAATAAATAGATATATTTGGAAACTTTCGCCAACATGTTATATATACAATTTAAAAATTTGGCTAGATCTATAGAATTAAGCACCAAAAGAAGACTTGTGGCCTTATATCCAGCGTACATTTGGCTAACTTAAGCCTATGGTAGGCCCATCCTTAGCAATATGTCTACCCCTCATCAAGTCATATAGTAGGGATATATCTCTTCATGCTTCTATCTTCAACAAGAACATGGAAGGACACTACATACATAGGTAAACAAAAACAACAAGTAGATTCTTAGCAAGAATAATCAAATGATTAAAATGACACAAAATTAAAGAATGAAATTTTCTATAATGGCCTGGTAGAAGGTGTCTTGTTAGATATTTTAAGTATTTCTTTAGTCACAATATATGATCGCAAAAAGTAGGTAAAAATTCAACTAAATTAATGAATACAACTAGAGTAGTGAATATGCAGTAATTCATATATTTAGTTGTGTGTGTGTGAAAATCTAACTTTAATTTCATCATGTACTTCTATGCATTTATATTTAGTTGTGTGTATGTGTGTGTGTGTGTGTGAAAATCTAACTTTAATTTCATCATGTACTTCTATGCATTTATATGTTTAGAAATTTATCACAATGCAAAGAACTCGGGGGGTCCATCTAGGAAATGTATATATACTATGAGAGTTCAAAATGAGGGGTATTTTAATTCTCAATACTTACATAAATATATTTATAGCAGGGGTAATTTTATACACCGTTTTAAAATTAACATGTAGGGTGTGTTTATTCTCATATCCAAATTCAAAGTTATTTTTTAAATATTCTTTCATCTAGGATGATGTGTGAGAGCATTCACAATTTGTTGATGGGTAGCTCAAAGTTTTAATGTGCTGAATAGCCCTCACAGTCATGATAAGTAAATATTGGTGTTGGATTCAGCCAGATTGGTCTCTCAAGTTCTCCTCAAGTCCAAGACACTCCATAGATTGTCTTGCATGGTGATCAAGATCTTACCAATTCCAACCATAATAAATTCCTCCTCGACCAAAAATATCAACCATACCCAGAGGAAGATCATCATGAAGTCATTGGTAGTGTGGAAGTGGGGCTCTCCATGCCACCCCATCGGCTAAAACTTTCATGAAGAGAATCAAAGAAGATGCCAGGTCCATTTGGTCAAGGATGGAGAAAAGATTTAATTTTTTAGATATGCCTATAAAGTCTTTGCTCACTACTCGGGGTGAAGAAAGGAGCAAGGGTTTGGGTAGGAAAACACAAAGGTTTTATAATTGTAGTGAAGAATCAAAGACCTCAAGCTTTGTGGCTTCAAGAATTGAATTGCGGCCCGAATGAGAATTCCTACATGCATCGCGAATAAGCTATTTCTACTCATATTCGAATACTCTTTGATAGATAGCCAATTGGATGTTATTGTTAATATTACATGGAAAGTTGATATAGATATAGAGACCTAGTAGGCTATATCTATGGTTGACCTAGCACGCACCATGTTGCTTTATGTAAATCTCATGTAAATACTTTAAGCTATATGCCTATGTTTATGTATGCATGTGTGTTCCTACATTTATGATTCTATGTTTCTATATGCCTCTGCATATGTATGCCTATGTCTATGCTTCTACATTTCTGTATGCATTCTGATGTATGTTTATGCTATATGTGAATGCTAGCATATGCTTCACAATAAGACAAAGCACCCATAGATGTGCACACAAACGTGCTTATTGAACTAAATAAAAAACTTACAGGCGCGTCTATTTTCGCATCTGGAGACCCCTGTCTAACAGCGCATCTATATAGCAGACACACGCATGTATAGACGCTTAAATAGATGCTCTGCTTAAAAATTTAAAAAATAGACAGACGCATCGTTAAACGCGTGTATAGATGCATTTTTAAATGATCTTATAAACGCGTTTATAGACGTGCAAATAGATGCTTCTGAATAGACAGACGCGTATATAGATGCACTGATAGACGCGCTTTATAATATTCTTTTTTAAATTTACAGAATGCTGTGTATGTTGTGTATGCTATATAGTTACAAGAATCCCATTTCCACATTGTGTAATTCAATTCTTACAGCCAACCGCATTTTAATTACAATTCCAAATAAAACATTACAACTCCAAAACGCAATAAAATTAAAAGCTCAAAAAGTGCTTGTATGTACATATAGCATGAAGCTAAGCCACGTCATGTGGCTTCAAGTACAAAAAATAAGGAAGCTAAGCCACGTCATGTGGCTTCAAGTACAAAAAATAAGAGGAGTGTATATACAAGAGGCACGAAGCCAAGCCAGTGGCTTTAAGTACAAAAAAGAGTAGCTAGCACTACTTCTACAACTAATCTATGTTCTCCACGTCCTCGCTCCCTTCCACGCTCCCTTCTGCACTCCCTTTTGCGCCTCCTTCCTCGTCTTCTTCCTCGTCGTCTTGTGCATGGGCCTGTAAACAAGGGACAACATATATCAATGTATGAAAAATCAAATCTTTACCTATAATATTGACATTATTTAATTACTTTCAAATACCTCGGGGGCCGCTCCAGTAGCCCGGATATACTGCTCCTTAGTAATCAATTTGTCATGATAGAAGTGCCTCCATGTATCTCGTCTGCGCTTGCGGCGGTGGTAGGCTGTCTCGATAGGAGTAGGGTATCTGCCCATGATTTCAAGCTGCAAGACGACACAATTTGCGGAGGGATTAGTACAAAGAAACAACCTCCTAATAAACTACATAAGCAATATAATTTGAGATCGATACTTACAAAGTGGGCCTCCCATGATTCAACACCCCCTGCTCCAAAATGCATGCTTCCATATTGCTCCATCTGATCCTTCGTGCCTCCACGTGCTGCAGACTGGGGTCCTCCCTCGCTGATTTCATTGCTTTCTTCCACTCATGCTTGTGAGTGGTGTGGGGCGGGCCCCTTGGTGGTTGACCTCCCTCGAGCCTGGCAAGCTCCTCAGGGGGGTCACTATGTATAAACCCTCTATATCACGTGCGTTCAAGGCCTATATTTAAAATCCCTTATCTGTAAATTTTTTCATTAATAAAATGTACCCCTTTTCTATACAAATCTGTAAATTTTTTCCAAAACTATTTTAAATAGTCCCTTATGTATATTTATTTCTGTAAATTTTAGAAATAAAAAATATCCTTCTGTTGAACTCACGTGATAGGGTTACATACGATGAGTGACCCCCCTGAGGCAAGCTCCGCTAGTGCTTGCCTCTTAAGCAAAGATCTTTTATTGCCAAGTATCGTAACAATCTTTGACTTTGCCCATTTATCTGTGAGCTGGCGATTGGGGGGTTTAGGATACCTAGAGCGAACAGCAGCGAGGGTCTCATCAGCCAACCTCTTTGGCTAGTCTTTGAAGTGGATAAAGAAATCTCTGTAATTGTTAGCAATTACAGAGCGCATGAAGGCCATGATGTCCTTCCCCCGCGCATCCATCAAGATGCCTCCTGTCTGAGTGATGTCATAGAATATCGTACCATCACCCAGAGGCACGTCTAAATCATCTGAATCATCATCGTCCCCACTGCCACCCCTCCCAAAGCACTGTGCCATGCATCCCCCACCGCTCTCCCTGCTACTACGCCTGCTACCATGTCATGTCGAGCTAGTACGTTGGCCACTCGTAGCTGGAGATTGCATGGGACTACGTGGACCACTCGTAGCTGGAGAACCGAGTCTTGATTGCACAAGAGTACACCGATGGCTCTACAAGACAGAAGGACCTCCTAACGGCATGGGGGAAGGGGCATAAGACGGCATGGGAGATGAGCCTGCACTGTGTAGCCGAGTGGGCTGTGCTGACTCCGTTGGGGTGATCTCAGCTAGTGTGGGGTGGTTTGGAGTCTGTAGTGCCGACTCCTGGGGGGTGTTTAGAGTACCCGTCATATACCTATATAACTCTGCAGGACTAGGAGGGTGCCCTAAAAGGTTATATAAGTCCCTAAAAATAGACTCCCGGAGATCAGGTGAGCCCGAAGCGCTTCCTGGCCACATGCTGAACTAGAAAAAAGAAAAAAAGATGATTACTGATGAGCTGAGAAGAAAGGGGAAGGGAAGAGAGGATTACTGTCAGAGCGCGTCTATAGACGCATCTGATTAGCACATCTATTTTTGCGTATAATACTGTGTCTATAGACCTGGCTGTCTGTGTCTGCAAATAGGCTAGATGCATGTCTAGACGCGATTTTAGACGCGGTTTTAGACGCGCTCTGAGACGCACCTATAGACGTGCTCCGACAGACAGACTATAGATGGGTGACAAGATACGAGGATGCAAAGGCAAGAAGACAAGAAGAAAGGGCCCTCTTTCGTACACACCACGGATCTCGTGTGCCATACCCTCAGTATCTAAGAGCACTTCCAAAGGATATTCATGTGGATTGGCTACTTGATGAAATGGAGAAAGCAGAGAAAGACGAGGGGCTGCATATCACAATGGAAGAATGGGAGTATGCTAGGGGATGTATGAGCAAGGTCGGTATATAGAATGTTATGCATAAGTTAGGAGCTTTCAATAATTTAGATTGCTTATTTAATTGATTTTTTCTTGATGTAGTACACTATGTTCAATGCTATATGGTGTGAGGGCAAGCATTTTCGAACACAACGGATTGATGATAAGAGAAACACACAAGATTGTGGCATCATTGCTAGCTTTGAGGGAGCCAATGGAGCCATGGATGATTATTGTGGCATAATCCAAGATATTATTAAGCTTGACTTTCGATGCTTCTTTATGTATGTTTTGGATGTAAAGTGGTTTAAGGATGTGGTGGAAAGAGGCCCTAATGCAACAATCAAATGCCATGCAAGTGGCTTTGTTACTATTGACTCCACAAATTTTTGGCAAAGTTGGAAGGACACACTAGTACTACCGCAACAATGTGAACAGGTACTGTGCACACATATAAAAATACTTGCTTTTAAATATTTGATGCAAGAAAAATAACATGATTGTATTTGTGTTTGAATTAGGTTGTCTATCAACCAATGGTGGATAATAATAGATGGTGGCATGTCATACCTATTATGCCATGTTCCAAAGTGATGTATAGTACATTTACTAATATGGAGCATATGGAGGATGATCATGGCCATGGACGTGATGATGACCGTGATACGAGAGAGGAGGATGATCATGAGATAGGAGATATAGATATTGAGGCCATTACCCATGAGGACGAGCCTACCATTGGTGATGCTGATTTCAATGAGCACATGAGTAGCACAAGTAGTAGTGGGTTGAATGTATTTGTAGATCTAAACACTTGTTTGGATTTTGAAGTAGATAGTTTGGCAAGGGTTGATCTCATTGAGGATGAGATTGAACCGTAGCCCATCATTGATATTGGCAAAACTATTTTACATATTGTCTCATTCTCCTCACCTCACTTAATTCTTGTATATGTGGGCTTGCAAAAAAGCATTGATGTTTTTGTTAAAATTATGTGCTTTGGTAATCATGGGCAATGTTTGGAAAGCAATGATGTACACCAAAATCTCACTTTCTATAGTCTCTGGTTTGAGTCTAAATACGCGTCTAATTCCTAGTCTAAATGTGCAAATAAACGCGCTAATACACGTGCAAATAGATGCGCTGATAAACACAATGTTAGATGGGCCAGTATTTTCTCAGTTTAGACGCACAAATAGACGTGGTAATACATGCGCAAATAGACGCGCTGATAAATGCAATGTTAGACAGGCCTGCATTTTCTCAGTTTAAATGCGCAAATAGACGTGTTAATACACGCGCAAATAGACGAGTTGTTAGATGCGTTATTAGACACGCCCGTAATTCCTCTACTCAAGCAATGCCTATAGACGCGCCCGCTATTTTGCGCGTCTACCAAGCACGTCTATAGTTGCTTTGTGTTGTTGTGCTTTATGCCTATTGAATGAATGCCTATCCTTCTATGTGCCTATGTGAATGCATATTCTTCACATCTGTGACCTATAGAGTTTAGATAAACAATTATTATTCTATAGTATGGTCGTCTTGCAACAATCCATCATCCTTTTATGGACCATATCATACGACTTCATACAAATGCAACGATATCTTCTCATCCATGGTTTAATCATGTAGACATCGTGAAAGGTCTCATTAAAATATATCCCATCATGGATTATTTTCTTTTGCAAAAGAGAAAAAAATTATTAAAAGAAAATATTTACATTGCAAAAGTTTTGATCATGTAGGCATTGGAGAGGCATTGCAACTCATGCAAACGTCTCAATAATTGTAAATCAAATTGAATGACTTGACAATAAAACATCTTATCTTCCTTATTTTAAGGATTGAGTTATCAATCGAGGGGCTAGCCATGTGTCATCCATTCGATCAATGTGTGTGGGATATGGGGAAAATGGGGAATGAAATGGTCATTATAACCGTCATCGTGGCTCCGTCTCCTGTTACATAGCCTCCGTGCTTTCCATTGTGCTCTCCCTGCCTATGTGCCAAGCTCCCTGGCGAACAATTTGCAAAATGACTCACGCCAAATTACCATAAAAGTAGTTGAAGCCAAAAATGAGGGAGCCTGTGAAACCATCTCGCAAGTACTTGGGAGTAGCTTATAGATTGCTTAAAGATTGGAGTGTTGGTTCGATTGGAGCGGGAATTGCATGCAGGTAAGAGACATCAAGGAGCGGGAATTGCATGCAGGCAAGAGACAATACTTGTTTGTGCAAAATGCCTTGCACCTTTACTTGCATTGTGATACATATGGGGAAATGTTTGTTGCTATGAAACAATACCATCGGGATGAATTTTCCAAGCAAACAAAGTATCAAGGAGATTGCAAAGGTGACTCCACCAAGTCATTTATACTCTTCTTCAATTGGCTAGGATCTACTATAATTTTGAGATGGCATCCTATACTAGAATTCCATCTAGGATGCATGGTGCTCTTCCATCAAGGATACATAGATGAAGAAGAGATCTGTTGCCATTGCAAAAAAGCCCATGTTTTTGTAAACATCAACATAAGAAGAAGAAGAAGAAGTAGAAGGGGATCGATTTGCCCATTTTGCAACATCGACAAAAGAAGAAGCAATTCACAACAGAAGATCATCATCGTCCTCCTCCATCATCATCATCATCATCATCATCCTCCCCTTTCTCCACCATCTCCTCTTACTCCCCATGCTCCTCCTCCTGCTCTTGCTCCTCCCCCAATGAGCGATGGCCCCTCCATCCTCCTCCTCCTCCCCCTAATCCCCTCCCCCCCTATGGCCCCCCCATGCATGTGATGCGCCGCGCATTGCCTCCAGCCGTTCCTCCTTCTCTGACAATGTAACGTTTGCCTTCTCCTCCTCTTCCTCTCTTTCCCCTCCCTCCTCCTCCTCCTCCTTCTCCTCCTCTCTGCATTTGTTTCCCTCCCTCCCCCTGCTTGTACTCCCCCCTCCCTCCCTGTTTAGTCCCCCTCAGATCCGAGCGCATTTTGGAAGTTTACTCTTTAACCTTGTTTTTACCCAAACCCACATCTTTTCAACTCCCTGTTTTTGATCGAATGGTCCCCATGTGGACAACTCTTCCTTGCTCAGCTTTCATCACAGTGCCTCCCCCCCCCTTCCCTGATTGGGAGATCTTCGACCCACCAATCTTCCTTCCATATCTCCCTGCACGTTTGCTTTGTGTTCCTTAAGTCAATGCCTTCCCTCCCCAAGAGCATTTCTGTAGCTTCACGTGGGCAGTGGATGTATCTAGCCTTCCTACCTTTTCTGCGTTTTGGGTTTGAGGCTTTCTACAGAGTGTTTCTAAACTGTGGTGTCCTATGCTACGGTTTGGACGCTTACGATGCTCTGTTCTATTCCATGACAAATGACTGGTTTTGATTGTAGCTTGGAGACAGTGGCATGAAGAGGGTTAAACTGGAACAGGAGGAGCTGGAAAGACAGGCAGGAGAGTCCTTTGGAGAGGCTTCGAGTAGTTCAGGGGTTGGGCAAAGCTCAGAGTGGCACATGGCCTCTGTGAGTCTGGGGCCTGTATCTGCTCCAAAATTGGGTGGTACCAGTTCGGCGGGTGTGCTAAAGGCAGGAACTAGTGGCGTAGAACAGTTGCCTAAAGAGATGCATGAAATGAAGATCAGGGACGACAGAGCTGACATGACTGAAGATAAGGTGGGAATCAAGGACGTTATTGCTCCTTTTGGTTCAAACTTCGTGCAAACAAGCATGATTTCATGATTTTCCTGCATGTTTGTGCATTATTGTTGATTTCATTCCCAAGTTGGGAAGCTGAGTAGTGGTTCTGGGACTAGCGAGGCAGGATATCGAGGAAGTTTTTGGGTGCTCATTTATGATGTTTTGGATCAATCTGAAATGGACAGCTTTGAAAATGAGCTATGATGGTGTGTGGTGTCGAGTGCTTTGATAAAATAAGCTCAGTGGTCGCTTGTTGCCTTCCATCAAGAAGAATGATAAATATACCTTCTTCTTCATTACATGGTGGCAATTGGACTTTGAGAGCCATTGATGCTGCCATGGCTGAAGAGGTATGTTTAATACTTTTTGGCTTACTCCTGAATTTTTCATCATGGTTAAGAGCAGTACTTTATCCTTGGTAGTTCTTGTGAGATATTTGTTGGAGTGATATGTGTATATATATGGGTCCTCTATAAGCTACATACATTTAAAACTTCTCGTTGCTTAGGCCTATGCACTTGCAGTGGTAAGTTGAAATTAGTTTGGGATGCTTTATGTAGTGTAGTATTATGATTTCAAACATGAAAGAAGTGAAAGAAGGGCACCACGACCTAGGACCCAGTTTCTTAGATCTAGTTGACAAGCTAAAGAAATGTATGCTTATTTATTTTTTAAAAGTTTGTTGTGAATATGCATATGCATCATTGTCTGTGATGTGCTCTTTCTTTTTTAATGTATTTATTGGTGCTTTGTATAGAGTAAGTTAAAATTGGTTTGGTATGCTTTATATAGTGTAGTATTATGATTTCAAACATGAAAGAAGGGCTTGGTTGAGGAAGTGGTGTCTGGTTCTTGCGCTCACAAGGCAGGGGGCTAAGAGGCACCACGACCTAGGACCAAGTTCCTTAGATCTAGCCTCGGGGGGTTCACTATATATAAACCCTCTATACCACCTGCGTTCAAGGCCTATTTCTAAAATCCCTTATCTGTAAATTTTTCATTAATAAAATGTACCCCTTTTCTATATAAATTTGTAAATTTTTTCCAAAAATATTTTAAATAGTCCCTTATGTATATTTATTTCTGTAAATTTTAGAAATAAAAAATATCCTTCTGTTGAACTCACGTGATAGAGTTACATATGATGAGTGACCCCCCCGAGGATCTAGCTGACCTGAAGAAATATATGCTTATTTATTTTTTAAAAGTTTATGCTGTGAATATGCATATGCATCATTGTTTGTGATGTGCTCTTTCTTTTTTAATGCATTTATTGGTGCTTTGTATAGAGTAAGTTGAAATTGGTTTGGCATGCTTTATGTAGTGTAGTATTATGATTTCAAATATCAAAGAAGGGCTTGGTTTAAGAAGTGGTGTCTGGTTCCTGTGCTCACAAGGCAGGGGGCTAAGAAGTACCATGACCTAGGACCAAGTTCCTTAGATGTAGCTGACAACCTGAAGAAATATATGCTTATTTATTTTTTAAAAGTTTATGTTGTGAATATGGATATGCATTATTGTTTGGTATGCATGATGTGATGTGACCCTTCTTTTTTTAATAAGTTGATACCAGTTTCATGTATGTTGGGCTATGATAAATTGCTTCAATTTCTTAGATTTAAAACTATTTTTGAATGCTCTTTTGTTTTGATCCTGCATATGGTTTAGGGATGGAAGGATCTAAGCGTAAGGCTATTGATTTTGAGTTATCTAAAGCACAACGAAAGTATGTCAATCAGGTCCTTCAAGATGAGCTTCTTGCAGAGATAAATAACATGAGTACAAAGGAGATGGAGATGACCATAGAAAGCACTTTTAGATTGCATACTCTAAAGAGAAAAGTTGTTTTGAATACAAGGCATCAAGTAGAACTGGATTCTAATAGGAAACACCTTGTAGGGATCACAAAATGGGACACTGATGTTATGCAGCTATGGGTAGAGAGCAACACAGATGCATTATGGAATTCCTTTTGGGCTAAAAATAAGACAAAGGTTAGAAGGTCGGAAATGAAAACCATACTAGCTGCAAGTTGGGAGAAAAAGTCAGCAATTGCTTTCAAGAAGATTGGGTAGCCTAATATCCTTGGTTAGACATAGAACAAGTGGACACTGGGGATGCACCAAAGTGGGCCATTTGTAAAATATGCACATGGGCAAGGAAAAAGGAGGCACGGTTACAATTGAAGATTGATACGATTGAGAAGCATTGTGGGAAGATTTACAAGACTATAGAAGGTACAAGTAATGAAAAGAAAGTGATCAAAGAATGGGACAAGGAAAATAACCGCCACTTAAAAATTGAGATTGAGTACAATAAGTTATTGCTTGCATAAGAGTCTAGCAGAAATAAAAGTGAAGGATTATTGAAAAAGCATCAATGATCAGGTTGATAGAGAAAAGATAGTGCAATTCTCAACTATCATGCAAATATTGAAGCAAGGCTACTCACTAATAGACTTCTTGGGTTACCAATCATATCTTCAATTTTTGGATATTCCTAATTTGGCAAGTATGCATTGGTCAAGGAGTATTGCAATAGATATGGCTAACCACATGAACCAAGTCATAATTGATGATTTAAAGGAGACTTTAAAACTTGCAGACTTCTTTTCTATGTCATTGGATGAGTACACAGCTATGGATACTACATCGTGGTTGGGAACGCATTTGTACGTGGTAGAAAACGATAAGAGAAAACCATATTTTTTACATGTACACAAACTTGATTCAGAATCCAATGCTAATAACTTAGTGCACATTTTGATCCAAGCTTTAAAAGAGTATGGAGGTGTGATAGAGTCTGAGATTAGTCAAGAGACTTGTTTGTTTTGCATGAGGTCCATGTGCTATTGCATGCATTCAAGTTGCATAGTTTACAATATAAAGCTATCTTACGGCGGCTCAGTGGGCCTTCTGATGATGTAGAGCAACACAATTCGAGGGAAGTTGCAACTACGAGAGTTCAGACTGCCTTCTTCGAGATCCCCGACGAGGAGTGGATGCGCGACTGCAACGCCACCCATCAACTGTCGCCCTCCTCGGAGAACCTCAGTGATCGGCAAGCAGGCCCAAGGTATCGTAGAAATGGTGGCAGCTACCTTTGTGCAGCAGCGTGCGTGGTAGAGTAGATTCGTCTCCAGGAGTCCGCCAGTTCATGAATAATTCGTCGATAGCCTTTCTGTAGCTGGACGAGCACTCGCGCATCCACTCCTCCTCCGGGGCCTTTTGAGGGAAGAACACATGCTCGGAGAGCTGGCGAGCGAAAGAGATCCTGGGCCGATTCGGCACAGGTTGCGTCTACTCGTCCTAATTCTGCACTTCCAACCGGGCTGCCCTCGATTTCTGTCGCCTCGATAATTAACCAATTGCAGGGTGGTTTAAAAGTCTGTGTAACTGCAGACTATCTTCGTCCTCTAAGGTCTCGAGCTCTTCCACCTTCTGCAAACTCCTCCTTTACCTCGTAAGATCCATGCGTGCCCAAGTTCAACAATTGGTTGGAAGGGCCCTAGAAGTCACCAGTTTTCGGAACGATGGTGAAGGGAGTCGACTCTGGAGCACCAGGAGACGTAAGTTTTCCAAAGTTTGTATTGTCAGATGCACATTAACGGATACTAAAGGGATTCAGTTTCCTTTCATAGAGGATTTTGATTTTGATAGTCCCGTGAGCGCGCCTCTAAGTGTCTCTTTACGCGTTAAGCCGAACGCTCCAGGCCCCCCACCTCACATGCCTTTCTCTACGCGGTAGCCGATTCGATGACCGCTCTTTGCCAGAATAACACACTTCTCAGCCTCCTGCTCCGTAAGTGCTCATCTTGACCTTGGAGCGTCCGCTTTTAAAAAAAAAGAACGCTGCGCATTCTTGATATATCGACTAGAAGATTCATAAAATTATGTGCTTCAAAATTAAGGAATAATTGACTCTCTCTCTCTCTCTCTCTCTCTCTCACTCACACACAGGACGAAGTTCAAGCGGCTCTTGTGGAAAATGTTTCAAGTACAATGAGAAAAGGAGATGGAGCAAGAAAGGTATGAATATGTAAAGAATTTTTATTAAAAATTTGTATGTTTCTCAAATATGTTAATTTTTTTATAATAACTTTGGTTTAAGTTTTTATTTTTAACGCATTTATTATGTTTCTAAAATATGCTTTTGATTTTATAGATGAGTGATAGGATAAAAGTACATGTTAAAGAAAGAAATGCTCTCAAAAAAGCTTCAACAAAATCCAAGAAGCAAAAGATATGTTATGTTTTTTTAATAAAAATTTTTCTAAAGTCTCACAAAAGAATAATGGATATTTGTAGGTGATAAATACAAGTGATGAGGATGAGGAAACAATCCTCTTAAAATATATGGATGTCCCTACGATCGATGACATGTAGAAAAGACTTACATGGGAGACTCTTCCACACACACCATGCATGTGGGAGGATGCATTTATTGGGAGAGACCCCCTCTCTTGGCTATAAAAGGAGGGGGTTATTCCTTGATGGAACACGCTCATTCTTATAAAGCCACCTAGCTAGTACCTTGATTTCCCCCTTCCCTTCCTTTCAAATAAAGCATGGCCCTCTTCCCTTGATGTCTCCATCCTTACATTCCTCCTCCCATCATGTGCATACTCCTCTTTCCCCTCTCCCTCTCCCCTTGTGCCATAGTCTCCCTCTTCTTTCCCTCCCCTCTTAATCCTTTTTCCCCACCCATGTTAACGCTCCTCCCCTCACGTTCCCTATTCCTCTATGGCCTTTGAGCATCGCCATACCTATCCTCTAGCCTCTTGTCTTGATTTCTTTTCTGACTAATAGAAATGGTGTGGCTGCTGGGATCGAAATCTCCATGGCTAGTGGTGTAAATCTATTACTCCTATGACTGGGTGCGGCTATGTGACCTCTTCCGTGTGCGGTTCTCTACTTTTGCACCTCCAAACTACGTGCCTTCCCTATCTCTACAGCTACAAAACCTCCCTGCTTCTGCAAAACATTCGTGCTCCCTCTGAGTTCCTGCATGCGCATTCGCGCATCTACTGTGTACACCCACGCGCATCACGGTCAGATCGCGAGAGTTTTCTGGGCTCCTGCGTCTTCTAGTCGCACACAATTTTTCTGGGCTTCTGCAAAACTATTCGCGCGTCTATTGTGTACACCCACGCGCATCGCAGTCAGATCACGAGAGTTTTCTGGGCTCCTGCATCTTCTGGTCACGGACAGTTTTTCTGGGCTTCTGCAAAACTATTCGCGAGTCTACTGTGTACACCCACGCGCATCACGGTCAGATTGTGAGAGTTTTCTGGGCTTCTACAAAACTGTAACAGATCCCACCTCCCCTCTCTTCTCTTCTTTGTCTTCTCCTTCTCTTTCTCTTTCTCTTCTCCTTCTCCTCTCCTCTCATTTTATTAAAGAGTGGGATTTGAACCCAAGACCTCCCCCTTCACAAAAGGGAGACTTATCATTGGGCCAGTAGATAAGAAATGAACCCAAGACCTCCCTTGAAGTGTAACTCTCTAACCATAGGGAGTTTTCACATGTAAAAAGCAAAAGTACTTCACTTCATGTGCTCTACTCATATCTCCTACTAGATCGCAGATTTTGAACTTTTTCAAGTTCACTTCATGGACACACGCCACACGAGGAGGGTGGATATTTATGTCATTTCTTGATGAGTTTAAGGATTTGGTGCCTAGTCCTCTGTGCCTTACGACTACCAATGGGCGAGATCTCTTTCTTGATCTTCATGCCGATCTTCAACAAGTGATTGTACAGTGCATTGCTCAAGGAGACGACGGGTGGGATGATACACCATGGATGATTCAAGATGAAGAACTAGTGATACGCTGGGAGGACTTTGATTTCAGTTCTACTCATTGTGCCGTGATCAAGCTACTCGCTACTTTGGAGGTAATTAAAAGGGTGTCTTTCTTCGAAGGGTGGGATGCTCCCCAAGCTTGGGGGGAGATTTGGCGCATCTGCTTATTAATTCCTATGGATAAGCTCATCTTGAATGGTTTATTCTCAATCTCACTACTAAGGTTTCTAGGGCTCGGCTATGGTTGGTAATGTTTCGACCAAGGAATCCCTTTGTACCTAATCAACCCTTTGTGCCTCATTTTAAGCTTCAAGTTGTAATTCTTTTTTGTATAAAGATAAACTATCAACAAAGGATTGCAAGTTTATTTGGTGCTGAACGTTTGGCTCAAGTATTGAATTCTCCCCACCCTCTCCTTCTACCTATCTTGGACTACCAAGAAACTTGGAATGTCCGGATTTTAGTCTTGGTGTGATGACATCTTGGATCCTTCAATTTGATGGAGATTACAAACCTTCGACCAAGGCTGCTGGCGTGGGTATGAAGCTCACTTCACCGGGTGGTGAGGAGTATTGTTATAGCAAGTTTGCACCTGCAAGTACTTGCAATGAAGTTGAGTACTCGGCACTCATTTTTGGGCCACAAAAGGTACAAGAATATCACGTCAAGCAACTTGAGGTGCAAGGATTTTCTCAACTCCTGTGTGAACAAGTTAGTGGAAGGTGGAAGGTGCGGAGCAAAGGCTTGGTTCCACGACATCAACAAGCATTGGAATTTTGCAACCAATTTGAAGAGGTAAAAATTTAGCATATCCCTCGAGCCCAAAATCTAGTTGCTGATTTCTTAGCACGTGAAGCTTGTACTTCAATCACGCATGAAGCGAGTGGAAGTACCGCCCCAACAAAGCCGCAAGCCACGAATGAGGGTGATCATTTGTAAGGAATGCAAAGGTTGTGGTCATCACGAAACTAAGTGTTGGGCATGTCTGATACGAGTTTACCGACTTTGGAAGATCATCAGAAAGGTCCTCAAGGACATTGCTCAAAAGAAGGATACCAGACCGCACACCCCTTGAAGAAATAGCACGGCGATAACAAGAACTGGAAGAAGCTGAAGGTGATGTGCAAGCTCTCCAACTGTTGACATTTATCATGGCATTCTTGTTTGCCTTGATGAACAACCTCATGCAGCACTGTGTCTCTAACCCTCGCTTGTAAAGATGGATGCGATATCATGAGGGTTGGTCCTTTTAAGATTGTCTATGAGCTATTCTATGCTAAAGATTCTTCCCGTGTAGTATTTCACAATACACCAGTCACACCCTACCCTGCCTATGTGTGCTTTGTGGATGTATCTTCACCTGATTTTCAGTTCAAGCTACATCTTTCCATTGTTTGCCAATAGATAAGCCTCATTTCTACTCTCTCTTTTCCATTTTTCAAGCATGGCTGACATTCCCATGTTCTGTGGACGGGTTGAAGAAAATCCAAATAAGTATCTTGTGGCCTTCAAGCGCCGTTGTGTTTCTCTCAACTTTCTTACTGAAGATAGATGGTTGTTGGTTCTTCCCACATTTCTAGATGGTTTGGCTCAAGTGTGGTATGATAAGTAGGCCGACGACATTCACCAAAGCTGGCCAAGGTTAACAGCAGCAATGATTGAGTATTTTGGCAAAGAAGAGGAGCCGGAGAATGTGTACCTGCACATGGCAAACTTGAAGCAGTCAGATGGTGAGATGACGCATCGATATGTGGATCGAGCGGCCATGCTCCTCGACCGTTTAATTCCCACGCAGGAGGACAATGCCAGATTTTGAGCTCGAATGACTCAGCATGTGCTGGGCTACCTTATAGTAGGAGCAAGTGACGAATTTTGCCTCAAGATTAAATGGGAGAATCCAGAAACTATGGTGCTAGCACATGAGATTGCTCAAAAGTTTGATAAAGTTCAGTCTGACCCTGCTTCAAAGAAGAAGATTGTCCCTTCACAACCCCCTCAATTCTTGCAACAACAACCTGGGGGGTCTAACTCAGGGGCATACCCCCACCCCTCATCAAGGATGTATCCCCGGCCTCCACCTCAAATGTATAGTCATCCCTTAGACTCTTGCTAAGCCTGAGCCCATAGTCAATGACCTAGCCAAGGCCCTGAATGATCTTCGGCTTGAAATGGTGGGCATCAAAAATCAATTCAATCGCCCTCCAAGAGAACGTGCCAATGTTGTGTGCTACGAGTGCCACCAGAAGGGTCATTATTGCACAGAATGTCCCAATATTCCAAGGGTGAATCTTCTAAGTGAATCAAGCAAAGTGAATCAAGCACTGGGGATTTTGGCATAGAGATCCTTGACCTCAGGAAAAGAAGTCATACCACCTTGAACCCCTCTCCAAACCGTGGACTGGGCTGCCCCAGGAAGAAGGTGTCCTTCTGAGAGCCTCAGATGCTAAGATGGCAGACCCACCAATAGAGAAGACTAAAAGATCTCATAGGAGTAAGTGGTCATCCTCAGATTTTTCCATCGGCTTGGGGCAAGAGGACTATTTGGTCATTCAGGACCTTGCTCATCGGTCTTTGAGCATCACGCTCCCTCAACTAATAGCATTAAACCATAAGGTGAGACAAGCTGCAGCAAGGGCTCTCAACAAGGAGGAGCAAGAAAAAGGAAAAGGTATGAGAGGTCTCTTCTATCTCTAAAGAAATTGATCGGCACCCACATATAGTAGATGTCATCATAGATAATTGTCGTGTCAAAAGTGTGTGTTGATGGGGGAGTTGCATGTAATATCATGGTGCTGCGAATCATAAAGAAATTGAATTTGAAATGCACAAGGCATTCCTCCACTCGAATCAAGGTAGCAGATGGTCGACGACTTGCCACCCTGGGAGTCACTGAGGATTTGCCCATCATTGTCAATGGGTTGACCACCACCGTCAATTTCTATGTAGTGGACATCGAAGATACAGGCAAGAGTTACCTAGCCATACTCGGGAGACCATGGTTGAGAAAGAGTGATGCAGTCAACTATTGGAAGATAGGACACATGTCTTTTGGTGCTTCTAAGGAGAAGATCTCGGTGCAACAAGGTGCCATGGAACCAGAAGAAGAAGAGGAGCAAGATAGTGATACTCTCTCATCCTCGGTGTTTGAATCAATGGAAGGATCAGACGGGGAGGAGGATTCCTCAGATGAGGAAGTTTACATGATGGGGGAGTCTCCAACCCCGCCACCTGCAGAAAAGGTAACAGCTAGTCCTCAAGAGCTTGAATCTATGCTTTCTCTAGACCTCACTCCAAGTGAGAAAGATGAATTCCTAGAAATGTTCAAAGATTTCCCTGACCTTTTCACAACTACTACCGCTACCTTCGCCATGTGACTGCCATAGAGCACAAGATAGAGCTGAAGCTTAATGCAAAGCCTATGGCTCAGAAGTATCAAAGATTAGGGCCCCTACAGACCGATGCTTTGTGCTCAGAGTTGGAGAAACTTGTAGAAGCTGGGTTTATTGTTCTGGTTCACAATACTGAATGGGTTTCACCGTGGTAGTCACCCAAAAAAAAAAAAAAGTGGCGGCTCTGCATCGACTATAAGAAACTCAATGCAGCCACCAAGAGGGACCATCATCCTCTTCCCTTTCAAGACCTCATTCTTGAGAAGGTAAGTGGTCATGAGGTATACTTTTTGTGATGATTATTTCGGGTTTTATCAAATCAGAATTGCCGAAGAAGATGTGCTTAAAACCACATTTGCCACACCCTGGGGGACATTTGCATTCAAAGTAATGCCATTTGCCAATGCTCCTGCTACCTTTCAAAGATTTATGCAGATGGTGTTTACTCCTTATTTGGGGGATTTCTTGGAGGTGTTTTTAGATGATTCCTATATATTCTCTTCACGTAAGAAGCACGCCATGAAGGTTAGGTTGGCCTTCCAAAGGGTCAATGATGCAAATGGCAGTCTCAACCCTGAGAAATGCACCATTGGAGCCACTCAAGGGAGGTTACTGGGACATACACAACAAGACAAAGCACCCATAGACGCGCGCACAGACGTGTTTCATGAACTAAATAAAAAACTTACGGGTGCGTCTATTTGCACGTCAGGAGACCCGCATCTAATTGCGCGTCTATATATCAGACTTATGTGCGTATAGACGCACTCATACACGCGTAAATAGACGTACATATAAATGCTTTGATAGACGCACGTATAGACGCAAGTCGAACAGACAGACGCGAATATAAACACATTTTTAAACGCACTGATAGACGCGCCTTTTTTTTTAAAAAAAAATTTACAGAATACTGTGTATGTTGTGTATGCTATATAGTTACAAGAATCCCATATCCACATTCTGTAATTCAATTCTTACAGCCAACCGCATTTTAATTACAATTCCAAATAAAATATTACAACTCCAAAATGAAATAAAATTGAAAGCTCAAAAAGTGCTTGTATATACATATAGCACGAAGCTAAGCCACGTCATGTGGCTCCAAGTACAAAAAATAAGGAAGCTAAGCCATGTCATGTGGCTTCAAGTACAAAAAATAAGAGGAGTCTATATACAAGAGGCACGAAGCCAAGCCAATGGCTTTAAGTACAAAAAAGAATAGTAGCACTACTTCTACGACTAATCCTCGCTGCCTTCCACGCTCCCTTCTGCGTTGCCTTCTGCGCTCCCTTCTGCACCTCCTTCCTCGTCTTCCTCGTCGTCTTGTGCAGGGGCGCCCTGTAAACAAGAGACAACATATATCAATGTATGAAAAATCAAATCTTTACTTATAATTTTGGCATTATTTAATTACTTTCAAATACCTGGGGGGCCTGTCCAGTAGCTCGGGTATACTGCTCCTCAGTAATCAACCCGTCATCATAGAAGTGCCTCCATGTATCTCCTCTGCGATGGTGGTGGTGGTAGGCTGTCTCCACTAGAGTAGGGTATCTGCCCACGATCTCAAGCTGCATGACCGCGATACACTTTGTGGAGGGATTAGTACAAAGAAACAACCAACCTCCTAATAAACTACATAAGCAATATAATTTGAGATCGATACTTACAAATTGGGCCTCCCATGATTCAACACCCCCTGCTCCAAAATGCACGCTCCCATACTCCTCCATCTGGATCCTCCATGCCTCCACGTGCTGCAGACTGGGCTCCTCCCTCGCTGACTTCATTGCCTTCTTCCACTCACGCTTTTGAGCAGTGTGGGGCGGGCCCCTTGGAGGTTGACCTGCCTCAAGTCTGGCAAGCTCCGCTAGTGCCTGCCTCTTAAGGGAATATCTTTTATTGCTAAGTATCGTAACAATCTTTGACTTCCCCCATTTATCTGTGAACTGGCGATTGGCGGGGTTAGGATACCTAGAGCGAACAGTAGCGAGGGTCTCATCAGCCAACCTCTTTGGGTGGTCTTTATAGTGGATAAAGCAATCTCTGTAATTGTTAGCAATTACAGAGCACATGAAGGCCATTATGTCCTTCCCCCGCGCATCCATCAAGATGCCTCCTGTCTGGGTGATGTCATAATAAATCATACCATCACCCAAAGGCACATCTAAATCATTAGAATCATCATCCTCCTCACCGCCACATGGCCCAAAGCACTGTGCCATGCATCCGCCACCGCTCTCCCTGCTACTACGCCTGCCACCCTGTCGTGTCGAGCTCGTACGCTGGCCACTCGTAGTTGGGGACTGTTGCGCGGGACTACGCTAACCACTTGTAGCTGGAGAACCGAGTCTCGATGGCTGGGGAGTACGTCGACGGCTCGCTGAGGCAAAAGGACCTCCTGAAGGCATGGGGGAAGGGGCATAAGACGGGATGGCAGAAGGGACATAAGACGGCATGGGGGAAAGGGCATAAGACGGTACGGGGGAAGGGGCATAAGACGGGGCATAAGACGGCTGCGCGGACTCCGCTGGGGTGATCTCAGGCAGTGTGGGGTGGCTCGGAGTCTGTAGTGCCGACTCCTGGGGAGTGTTAAGGGTACCCGTCATGTACCCGTATAACTCCACAGGACTAGGAGGGTGCCCTAAAATATTATATAAATCCTTCCATATAGATTCACGCGGATCCGGTGAGCTAGAAGCACTTCCTCCCCACATGTTAAACTGGAAAAAAATAAACAAATCTATTACTTTGGGAGCTGAGAAGAAAGGGGAAAAAAAAAAAAGAGGCTCTGTCAGAGCACGTCTATAGACCCGTCTAATCTTCACGTCTACAAACGCGTCTAACAAAGCATTTAACAATTGAAGTAAAAGCGCGTCTAACAGTTCGTTCATCAATCCGTCTAACAGTGCATTAAAAAGCACGTCTATCATCACGTCTAACAGTCCGTCCAAACATCCGTCTAACAGCGCGTCTAAAAGCGCATCTAACAACTCGTTTAAAACTCCGTTTAATAGGGCGTCTGTGTGGGCGTCTATACATGCATCTGTGTGTGTCTGTAACAAGCCAGACGCGCATATAGACGTGCTTGTAGACGCGCGTTTAGACGTGCCCTCAGATGCCTCTATACACGCACTCCGACAGTCGAGAATACTCAAAAGTCGAAAAGGACATTTCGCTCGACAAAAGAACGTGTCGCTCATACCTAGATGCTGTGTTTCGTGGATGCGAAAAAGTATAAAACTGGAAAGAGCAAGCAAGAACAACTTCAAAAGGACTTACTTGGAAAAAGGTATGGAAGGATCTTTCTTTTCCAAACTTGTTTCTTCTCCTTGTTCGTACTCCTCCTCTTCTTTAGGCTTGGAAGCAAGCTGTGTAGGTACGGTCCCTTTGTCTTGAGTGAAAGCTTGGAACTGTGTATGGGAGGCTCTCTCTTAAGCTTCAAATCTATAGAACTGCTAATAAAGAAGGAAGAATGCCGCTCGTGAAGTTTAAGTAGTCAAAAGAAAAGCAAGCGAGCGGCGCGCCGAAAAGCAGGTTTAAAAGTTGTGGGTATAGTCACGTCTATTAGCGCATCTATAGTCATGTCTGAATACACAGAGTAGATGCATCTATAGTCGCGTCTATTAGCATGTCTACAGGCGCGTTTAAATACACAGAGTAGACGGGCATTTAGACGTGCAGTTAGACGCGACATTAGACGTGATGATAGACGCGGCGATAGATGCAACACAGAGTTTTTAAGTTAAGCATTTGAAGAAGAGCAAATTTGGTGGGTTGTTTGTTTGTAGGATGTCTCCATCTTCAACAAGCAGCTCCACTGAGGATGAATCCCTCCGTATCCACCATCGCGAAATGTGGTTGGAGCAAAAAATCAAATGTTTGTGTGATCGATGTCGAGGAAACATGTATTGTGCATGCAGGATTACGCTCAATCATATCTCAAAGTATGGAGAATGGGATGTGACCGTAAACAGGGTAAGGATTTGTAAGTTAAGGTTGATTGAGATACCTATGGGTGTTCATATGTTTGAGTTATAATGATCCCGTTTTAATTTGATACAGGATGCAGTCCACACCCGCACATGTTAACCTATGCCCGTCGTGAGGAGGCGAAGCGTCGGCGATATGAGGTGGGATCTTCAGGAGGGACCGTTACAGATGCATGGAGTGATGGTGATAGTAGCCCTCCACCATTACCTCATGAAGCCGTGGAGGAGGAGGTGTTTGATGATATGGTGCGGGATTTATATGTCCATCAAGGGAGGGATAATAGCATGGAGTAGGATGATCTTTTTACCGCAGCATCGACTCCACTGTTTGAGGGGTGCACATTCTCTGTTCTACGTGCCTCCCTTGAGTTACTAAACTTGCAAACCATCTATGGATGGAGCAATGCAAGTTTGAATGCATTACTCAAGTAAGCTTTAAAGTCGATTTTGCAAACATGGTGAATTATGCTAGTGGGTCAATTACTCGAATGCTTTTTCTCATTTATGGTCTTCACGTGCACGCTATTGTGTAAAATGCTTCCAAGGGAGAATAAATTACCGACCTCAAGAGATATGGCAAGGCAACATGTGACCTCTCTTGGAGGATTAGATTACAAGCGCATCCATGCATGTGTCAACGATTGCGTTTTGTTTCATGGACTACATAAGGATGCAAGAGAGTGTCCTACTTGTGGAGAGGCAAGATATAGAGCAGATCTCAAAACCTTGGACGTGCCTCATAAGGTATTGCGACATTTTCCCATAATCCCTCGCATCCAACATATGTTCAAGTGCAAATCTATTGCAGAGCTCATGTCATGGCATTCCTCCCATCGATCAACCGATGGCAAGTGGAGAACTCCCGCGGACTCTCCTGCGTGGAAACATATTGAAGACACATGGCCAAGCTTCAAGGAAGAACCTAGGAGCTTGAGACTTGGATTGGGTATGGACAGTGTGAACCCATTTGGTCTCAAAAGCACGTCTTACAGTGTATGGCCAGTGGTATTGGTGAATTACAATCTTCCACCCTCTATGGCTATTAAGAAAGGACATGTCATGCTGTCCCTTCTAATTCCAGGGAAACATAAAGTCAAAAACCCTGATGTTTATTTGGAGCCTTTGATTGATGAGCTAGAGATGCTTTGGAGAGGTATCGAGGTGCATGATGTGAGCAAGCCTCCCTCGTCACGAGACTTCAACTGCAAAGCAGTCTTGATGTGGACGATGCATGACTTCCCAGGCTATGGCGAGTGTTCAGGTAAGCATTGCATTTTTTAATTATGAATAGGCAAGGATGTGGCACCCTAAATCCACCTTCCACTCTTAATTGCATCTATTGTTTCAGGTCTCACTACATCGGGTTACCATGCATGTCCTGTTTGTGGTCCTTCGCTAGTTGCCTCACGGGCAGACGCATTGAATAAGGTCATCTATGAGAATCACCATCGATTTCTCCCACCTCATCATCCTAGATATGTTGCCCCTTGGAATGAAGTCCTCCCACAATCACTCACCACGGGAGATTGGATGAGAATTTGGGACGGTTCCACGACTCCTCCACCACTTGGCATGAGCCGGTAAGGATTTGTAACTATTGGCTGGAAGTAAACATTGGCTATATTGGTTGAAAGTGAGGATTGCACGCTAACACTTTATTTTGTTTAGATACTCCATCTTTTATCGTTTACCATATTGGTCCCACCTCAAGATCAATCACCTGCTCGATCCCATGCATATCTTCAAGAATGTGGCATCTACCATTTGGGAGCATTTGAATGGGACACGAGATTCGGCAGGCATAAGGGAGGATCTACGTACCACAGGGAGGATGCGTGAAGCTTGGCCTCAAGAGAGACCAAATGGGCGTGTTTTTTTACCTCGTGCACCGTGGATGTTATCAAAGCTAGAGATGGCGACGGTGAAGCGCGCTATTACTACAATTCGTACTCCCACTGGATGCATGAGGTGTTTGAAGGGAGCCTTTACAAAGAGCAAGAAAAGAGGTGTAGAGCAATTATATGGCTTGAAATCTCATGATTGGCACAAGATGCTCCAAGTAAGTATTTTATATGCATAATATCTTTTTCCTTTCAAATTTGTGAGTGAATATCTATAAGCAACTAATCAACCACCTCCTCGCAGGTTCAGTTCATACTACCTACTAGCATTTCACGTAGTGCATCAAAGGACGTGAAAGATTGTATTTACAAGATGGGCGAGCTTGTGAGGTATGTGAGCTCAAAGGAAATAGATCCCACCACGCTTGAGAATGCTCAAGTTATGTTAGTGGAGGCGATTTGTTTAGTGGAGGAGACATTTCCATGTTCTATTCTCACAAGCCAACTACATCTCATAGTGCATTTGGTGAATGAGATTGCTATATGCGGTACTATACATGCACGATGGTTGTTCTTCCTCGAGCGCTCCATTAAGACCTTGAAGGGCTTTGTGAGACAAAATGCAAGACCCGAAGGTAGCATGCCCGAGGGTTGGTTGGTACAAGAGTCACTTGTATATATTTCTGAGTTTCTTGTTGATGTGGATAGCTCTCTCCCACGACTATGGAGAGATGATGAAGACCTAAGGATGACCTCTATTGTGCCTCAAGGAAAAGGACGCAACAAAGTAATAGACACGGAGTTGCGTAATAGTATCAACCTCTTTTGCGTGCTTAATAGTGATGTGATGAAAAGATGGGTGACAAGATACGAGGATGCAAAGGCAAGAAGACAAGAAGAAAGGGCCCTCTTTCGTACACACCACGGATCTCGTGTGCCATACCCTCAGCGTCTAAGAGAAAGGATATTCATGTGGATTGGCTACTTGATGAAATGGAGAAAGCAGAGAAAGACGAGGGGATGCATATCACAATGGAAGAATGGGAGTATGCTAGGGGATGCATGAGCAAGGTCAGTATATAGAATGTTATGCATAAGTTAGGAGGTTTTTATAATTTAGATTGCTTATTTAATTGATTTTTTCTTGGTGTAGTGCACTATGTTCAATGATCTATGGTGTGAGGGCAAGCATTTTCGAACACAACGGATTGATGATAAGAGAACACACAAGATTGCGGCGTCATTGCTAGCTTTGAGGGAGCCAATGGAGTCATGGATGATTATTGTGGCATAATCCAAGATATGATTATGCTTGACTTTCGACGCTTCTTTGTGTATGTTTTGGATGTAAAGTGGTTTAAGGACGTGGTGGAAAGAGGCCCTAATGCAACAATCAAACGCCATGCAAGTGGCTTTGTAACTATTGACTCCACAAAGTTTTGGCAAAGTAGGAAGGACACACTAATACTACCGCAACAATGTGAACAGGTACTGTGCACACACATAAAAATACTCGCTTTTAAATATTTGATGCAAGAAAAGTAACATGATTGTATTTGTGTTTGAATTAGGTTGTCTATCAACCAATGGTGGATAATAATAGGTGGTGGCATGTCATACCTATTATGCCATGTTCCAAAGTGATGTATAGTACATTTACTAATATGGAGCATATGGAGGATGATCATGGCCATGGACGTGATGATGACCGTGATACAAGAGAGGAGGATGATCATGAGATAGGAGATATAGATATTGAGGCCGGCATTACCCGTGAGGACGAGCCTACCATTGGAGATCTTAATTTCGATGAGCACATGAGTGGCACAAGTAGTAGTGGGTTGAATGTATTTGTAGATCTAAACACTTGTTTGGATTTTGAAGTAGATAGTTTGGCAAGGGTTGATCTCATTGAGGATGAGATCGAACCGTAGCCCCACAATTGATATTGGCAAAACTATTTTACATATTGTCTCATTCTCCTCATTTCCCTTAATTCTTGTATATGTGGGCTTGCAAAAAATTATGTGCTTTGGTAATCATGGGCAATGTTTGGAAAGCAATGATGTACACCAAAATCTCACTTTCTGTATTCTCTGGAGCGCGTCTAACAACGCGTCTAAATGCGCCTCTGATTCTCAGTGTAAACGCGCAAATAAATGCGCAAATACACGCGCAAATAGACGCGCTAATAAACGGGATGTTAGACGGGCCCGTATTTTCTCAAGTCTAACGTGCAAATAAACGCGGTGATTGACGCACAAATAGACGAGCATTTAGCCACGCTAATAGATGCGCCCGTAATTTCTCTACTAGAGTAACGCCTATAGACGCGCCTGCTATTTTGCGCATCTATCAAGCGCGTCTATAGTTGCTTTGTGTTGTTGTGATATTGTCTCATCCAAGGGCATCAAGCCTTGACCCCAGGAAGGTAGAACCCATCCTCAAGCTCTCCCCACCAACAACCAAACGTCTGGTACACTCATTTTTCAATCTAGCAGGATACTATCACCGCTTCATTGATCAATATGCTGCTTTGACACGACCCATGACTATGCTATTAAAAGATGGGGTTGATTTCTCTTGGGATGAGGATTGTGATCATGGGTTTGCACAAATCAAGAATCCTCTGGCTTCAGAACCCATTCTATGCAATCTTGATTGGTCAAAGACTTTCTATATCAATCCTGGGTTTGTTGGGTTTGGTGAGCATGCTTTGGCAGGTATTCTTCTCCAGCAAGGGGAGGATCGGTTCATGTATCCCATTCGATTTGCTTCTCAACAATTGCTTGACACCGAACGACGCTACTCAGAGGCTGACAAGCATGCTTTATCTTTGGTGTTTTGCATTGAGAAATTTAAGCATTATGTTGCTGGAAAGTCCTTCATTATAATCTGTAGCAATGGTCTTGCAAAGCAGGTTCTTCAATCACCAAATCCCATGGGCCTCTTGGCCAAATGGTTGGCAGTTTTACAAAAATATGATTTTTCTTTCAAAAACCATTATGGATAAATTTTCTATGTAGAGAATAGCATAGAAAATATTATCTGAATGTCAATAGTCATAGTCGTAGTCAAAGGCTAATAAAATCACCATGAGTGACACACCAAGTAAAATTCAAATTCTCGTTATTTTTTGGTGATCTTAGAGGTAAAATCTTGGATTGATTCTTCTCGCGCCGTGCTACATAGAAATTTATGGCCAGGTGCAAGACTTCCAAGCAATGCTCTATACCAAGTTGATCTCCTATATCATCATCGTACTCTAGTATCGTACATTCACCTAAAAGTATTTGATCATCTTCTTCAATAAAGCTTAAGTGTGGTGATTGATCTTGATGATTGTTGTCTTCCTCATCAATATCGTGATCTCCATCCTCCTCCCGTGCGATGTCATTATGCGCATCTTCCTCTTGCCTCATATGGTGATCTACATCTTCTTCGCTAGATTCATCAATTGGATCTGGCATTGGTAGTGGCATCTCCATATCCACATCTCGATCTTCAAAAATCTGCTTACTTCGTGGTGCAACTTGGATCACGTAGCACCATCTTGGATCAGAATGATCCGGATGAAAAACCACCTATATTGAAGATGAAAAATCATGTGCTAAATGTCGTCAATTATATATATATCAATGGACTTTAAAAACGAAAGCTTCGACTAATTAAATCATTAGTATGCACCTGCTCACAGTGCTCAGGAAAAACAAAAGTATCACTTTCATCGGTCCAATGTTTGGTGGAGTCTATTGCAAAGAGACCGCTACTATCTGTTCTCACTGTCGCATGGGGACAGTTGTAAGTAGTTCTAAACCATTTTACATCAAGAATGAAAATAGTAAATCGTCTGAAATCAATTTCATAGATGTCGCATATGGTTCCACAATAATCCAACTGTGAGGAGAGAAGATTGGTATCCGAAGCACTTGCTCGGCTATCTTGTGTGAAGTTAGCCATGACTCCACAATCATATGTGACTCTCTTTGAATCGATGCGTTCCACGCGAAAATGTCGTCCATATGACCATAATGCACTGTACTTTTTGTACTGTAAAAGAGCATCATTAAAACAATGAAGATGCACCTATTTTATAGCATATATTGCCACAAATAATTACTTAATTACGTCAAGAGATAAGAAACTTACATGCACCATACATCCAGATGATAACTCCCGCTCGCGCTCGTTTATTGTCTCTCCATCACGTTCGGCTTTACGTACAGCCAGTTGTAGCCAATCAAGTGACATGTGAGTAGGGAGAAGAGCCGAATCTCGTGGATATGGTTGTGATCGCCTGTACATTACTCTGAATCTCGTCCTTGCATTTATTCTTTCTGCTTTGGCCACTTCATATCTCTCAATCCACTTCTGCATCTCACGGCTATTGAGGATACAAAACTTATTGAATTTCTCCATTTGCTCTTCGCTCATCTTTCTTTCAATCCCTTTTCCTTGGGGGACCTCGCCAATGATGCGATCATCCTTGTTGTGCCAAGCTTGCGGCATATCAGGATCCGTGGATGTAAGAAACTCTGTGATATATACTAATGACTCTTGCACAAGCCATCCCTCTGCCATGCTTGCTTCTGGTCTTGCTCTTTGTCTTACAAACCCCTTTAAAGTTTTCATAAACCGCTCAAGAAAAAACATCCATCGATTATGAACGGTACCTGCTATAGCCACCTCATCAACTATGTGCACAAGCAAGTGGACTTGAGTTGTCATAATGCTTGAGGGAAAGTGCTTCTCAAGCAAGCATACGGCTTCGATGGATTCCACCCTAGCCTTCTCGATGCTCGATATAGAGATCTCTTTTTGAGATATCCACCTATTTCACATGTCCATGCATATGTAAGATATTTGAGATATCCACCTATTTCACATGTCCATGAAGAAAATACATAATGCGGTTTGATAGTAAGCATACCTCACAATACCACAGATCTTGAATATAGCATTTCTAACATCTTCTTGTAAGCACCCTTTTATTGTAATTGGAAGGATGAACTATCAAAGCAACAATGAAATCATGTCAACAATATAACATAATAATAATTACGCTAATGCATCACTATTATCGGTACACTAATTCTACTTAGAATACCTGTAAGACCTTGTGCCAATCATGGGACTTGAGGCCACTAAGCTTATTGTCCTTTGAAAATGCTCCTTTCAAGCAATGCATGTACCCTGTCGGTGTTTGAAAAGAGGCAATGTCTGCCTTGATCGCTGCCTCCTCCCTCGTAGAGAGGATCCACGTTGCTTTCGGGAGGACAACTTTTCCTGAAGCATGCACTTGGGGCCACAAACGAGACATCCTATTCATAGCATGCAAGTCTTCTCGCACTCCTCTCGAGTCCTTGGAACCAACCAAGTGTGCCCAAATGGTAGCCCCCACATTCTTGAAGATATGCATGGGATCCAAGAGATGATTGATTTGTAACTGACCCCAATAAGGAAGCTCGTGAAAGATCGATAGCCTCTTCATACCAGGAGGAGGTTCCTCTCCATTCTCCCTCCAAGCTTGAATCCAATCACTTGCTTTCAAATATGATGGTGGTGGATCAAGCTGACCTCCACGTGCGAGATGGTCGAGCGGAAGGTATCGAGCATGACCTTCATAAACATTTTTCCTCATATGTTTGGAGTAGCGTGCAAGCGATTTCAGAGCGGGTCCACAAACAGGACAAGCATGGTACCCACTTGTAACAAGTCCTACACGCGTGCATGAATATGTTAGTACAAGACATGCGTGCAAAAGAGAGTAAAAAAAGCATAATCTCTCATTGTACATGTAAAGACATAACCACGTACCTGCACACTCTCCATATCCTGGGTAGTCATGCATGGTCCACATCAAGATACCCCTGACCAAAATATCATTGGTGTGCCTAGGAGCTCTGGAAATATCAAAGACCTTCACTCCTCTCCATAATATCTGTAACTCCTCTATCAAAGGTGCCATGTACACGTCCATGTTTTTTGCCTTGTACTTTCCTGGCACAAGTAGTGCAAGCATGAGGTGTCCCTTTTTTATTGTTAATTAGCCATGGTGGGATATTGTAATTCACCATGACTATGGGCCATGTCGACCAAGATGTCGAGCGTAACCCGAAAGGATTCACGCCGTCCATGGCTAGCCCAAGATGTAAGTTGCGTGGCTCTCTCGCAAAGTCCGGCCACTGATTATCTATGTGCTTCCAAGCTGCACAATCTGCGGGAATCCTCAATGTGTGATCAGTGGACCGATGAGATGCATGCCATGTCATCAACTCCGCTATGGATTTGCATCGAAACATGTGTTGTATTCTTGCAATGATGGGAAAGTGTCTTAAGACCTTTACCAGTATCCTCTCACCCTGCAAGTCATCTCTATATCGTTGTTCCCCACACTTTGGACAACTAGCCAAATCTACATGCTCATGACGAAAGAGAATACAATCATTACGGCAAGCATGGGTGGTATCATAATCCATACCCACCATTGTTAGCATCTTTTTCGCTTCATCTCTTGATGCGGGCATGGTATTTGGTGCAGGCAACATCTTCTGGAGCAACCTATGACAAAGACACTATCCAAATGATGATTCTCAAAACAAACAATATTCAAATAATGAGTCAAATTAATGCAAGGGCTAACCTCATTAAGGCCGAGACACTTGTATCCGACCACCCATACTGTACTTGTAGATTCAAGATTGAGAGACAAGCATGTAGTTTAGACATCCTAGCACCCTCGTACAATTGTGTTGATTGCAACTCTCGCATTTTGACCTCAGACTCTGACATCACATGTACGTGGGATGTAGTGCCCCTAAAAATGGAATCCATCATGTCGACCATACCCTCGTCGTCATCCGGGAGACTATAGTCTTGTTGAAAGTGAGAAGGTATATGTGTACCCTCGTCACCCTCCTCATCCTGTCATAAGCTCATTCGTGTAAATATAAGATCTTCTATTTCCGGGTATACAATAAGATTGCGAGCTTAAATAGCTTTGACTTACCGATGATCCATCAACATGTGCAACACCAATGGGGGGTACCGGTTCCGGCTCCTCCCCATACATCCGCAAGTGGCGCATGATAATACGACGTTGATGTCGTACTTCTCGCTTGCAATGAGTGCAATGACAATATAACCTCTCCGTAAGCCACTTCGTGCTCTCGGGCGTTGGCGCATCATCGGATGAGCTTCCACTCGTCCCTTCCATCTACACTTATAAAACCACAACATAAGCATGAAGAGGAGATATTGACAATTATAAGCATAGCATGTTTAATTTGAGCTTCTCTTGGGGCCATATAAAAAGAATGACGTCGCTATATAGTAAGGATTGAAACAAAAAATCCTATATAGTAAGGCTATATAGTAAGAGGAGATATTGACAATTATAAGCATAGCATGTTTGAGCTTCACTGGAGGCCATATTAAAAAAATAAACAGTAAGCGTCGCTATATAGCGACGCTCTGTTCCGTCGCTATATAGCGACGCTATATAGCGATGCTGTGGGTTAAAACCCGAAACGCCGAAACGCGCGGCGTTTTGCTCAATCCATTCCTAATCTCTCAAGTAAGCAACCCAAAATCTCCTCCCACCTATTTTCGATGGCCTCCCATCTATTCCAAGCAACCTCCCACTCTATTTTCCACTCCTCACCCTTCTCCTACCTCTTGTACTCCCTCTCTCTCCTTTTTCCCTCTTTGGTTTCCAGAAAGAAAGTTCTTCAAGAGGTGAGTTTGTTTCAACAATGTAGGTTGTTTGTTTGTTAGCTTTGGTTTTGTGAGTGTTTCTACTTGTATTGCTAAACCTGTAAACTAGTTTTCATGCTTGATTTGAAAGGATGGAAACAAAAAACGAGATTTCAAGAAAGAAAGAAAGAAAACTCACCTCTTCTTTCTGTATTTCTCTTCCTTCTCTTTCTCCTTGTCTCCTCAATCTCCTCCTTTCCTTGTTTCCTCAATCTTCTCTTTCCTTGTCTCCTTTCAAGAAGTTGCTTTTGTAATCTCCTCTTTCCACTAACATCTTATTTGAAAAAATGGGTTGTTTTCTCTCTTTTGTAGGGCCAGTCTACTACATCGAGCGGGACATACTCTCTCTTTTGTGGGGCCAGTCCACTACACCGAGCGAGACATACTTTTACAGTTAAGTGCTTCCTCTTCTTTCCATTTAATATTTTTGTTATTTGCATTGGCCTGCAGCTAGCGCCTTAAGTGCTAGCTGCAGTGATGGGCGTAGGAACCCTCTCTTCCTCTCTCTCTCTTTCCTTCTTCCCCCTTCTCTTTTTCTCATTTTTCCCCCTTCTCTTTTTTCCCTCATCTCTTATTCTCTCTTTCCCGTTTCTCTCTTTCCCCCTCTCTCTTTTCCCTTCTCTCTTTCCTTTCCCTCTTATTCTCTATTTCCTTTCCCTCTTATTCTCTTATGCTTATGCTTCTCTCATTCCCCCTTCTCTATTTCCCCCTTCTCTCATTCGCATAAGCTCTTTTTCTGCATAAGCTCCAGCATGAGCATGAGCTTATGCTTATGCTTTTGCTTGTGCATAAGCATAAGCATAAGCTCATGCGTATGCTCATGCATGAGCATGAGCTTATGCATAAGTTTCCGCACAAGCTTTTCCGCATAAGCTCCTTCTCTTTTTCTGCATAAGCTCCTCTTTCTCTTTTTATGCATAAGCTCCTTCTCTTTTTCCGCATGAGCATAAGCATGAGCTTATGCTCATGCATGAGCATGAGATTATGCTTAAGTTTCCGCATAAGCTTATGCGGAAATAGAGAATGAGAGAAGCTTATGCTTCTCTCATTCTCTTTTTCCGCATAAGCTCTTTCTCTTTTTCCGCATAAGCTCCTTCTCCTTTTCCGTATCAGCATAAGCATAAGCTCTTTTTCCGCATGAGCATAAGCATAAGCTCATGCTTATATGAGCTTATGCTCATGCATGAGCATGAGCTTATGCGTAAGTTTCCGCATAAGCTCCTTCTCTTTTTCCGCATGAGCATAAGCTCCTTCTCTTTTTCCGCATGAGCATAAGCATGAGCTTATGCTCATGCATGAGCATGAGCTTATGCTCATGCATGAGCATGAGCTTATGCGTAAGTTTCCGCATAAGCTTATGCGGAAATAGAGAATGAGAGAAGCTTATGCCTCTCTCATTCTCTTTTTCCGCATAAGCTCCTTCTCTTTTTCCGCATAAGCTCCTCCTTCTCTTTTTATGCGTAAGCTCCTCCTTCTCTTTTTCCGCATAAGCATAAGCTCCTTCTCTTTTTCCGTATAAGCTCCTTCTCTTTTTCCGCATAAGCTCCTCCTTCTCTTTTTATGCATAAGCTCCTTCTCTTTTTCCGCATGAGCATAAGCATGAGCTTATGCTTATGCTTATGCTTATGCATAAGCATGAGCATAAGCTCATGCTTATGCTCATGCATGAGCATGAGCTTATGCATAAGTTTCCGCATAAGCTTATGCGGAAATAGAGAATGAGAGAAGCTTATGCTTCTCTCATCCTCTTTTTCCGCATAAGCTCCTTCTCTTTTTCCGCATAAGCTCCTCTTTCTCTTTTTATGCATAAGCTCCTTCTCTATTTCCGCATGAGCATAAGCATGAGCTTATGCTCATGCATGAGCATGAGCTTATGCGTAAGTTTCCGCATAAGCTTATGCAGAAATAGAGAATGAGAGAAGCTTATGCTTCTCTCATTCTCTTTTTCCGCATAAGCTCCTTCTCTTTTTCCGCATAAGCTCCTCTTTCTCTTTTTATGCATAAGCTCCTTCTCTATTTCCGCATGAGCATAAGCATGAGCTTATGCTTATGCTTATGCTTATGCTTATGCTTAAGCATAAGCATAAGCATAAGCTCATGCTTATGCTCATGCGCTTAAGCATAAGCATAAGCATAAGCTCATGCTTATGCTCATGCATGAGCATGAGCTTATGCTTAAGTTTCCGCATAAGCTCCTTCTCTTTTTCTGCATAAGCTCCTCCTTCTCTTTTTATGCATAAGCTCCTCCTTCTCTTTTTCCGCATAAGCATAAGCTCCTTCTCTTTTTCCGCATAAGCTCCTTCTCTTTTTCCGTATAAGCTCCTTCTCTTTTTCCGCATAAGCTCCTTCTCTTTTTCCGCATAAGCTCCTTCTCTTTTTCCGCATGAGCTTAAGCATGAGCTTATGCTCATGCATGAGCATGAGCTTATGTGTAAGTTTCCGCATAAGCTCCTTCTCTTTTTCCGCATAAGCTCCTTCTCTATTTCCGCATGAGCATAAGCTCCTTCTCTATTTCCGCATGAGCATGAGCTTATGCGTAAGTTTCCGCATAAGCTTATGCGGAAATAGAGAATGAGAGAAGCTTATGCTTCTCTCATTCTCTATACTGCATAAGCTCCTTCTCTTTTTCCGCATAAGCTCCTCCTTCTCTTTTTATGCGTAAGCTCCTCCTTCTCTTTTTCCGCATAAGCATAAGCTCCTTCTCTTTTTCCGTATAAGCTCCTTCTCTTTTTCCGCATAAGCTCCTCCTTCTCTTTTTATGCATAAGCTCCTTCTCTTTTTCCGCATGAGCATAAGCATGAGCTTATGCTCATGCATGAGCATGAGCTTATGCTTAAGTTTCCGCATAAGCTCCTTATCTTTTTATGCATAAGCTCCTTCTCTTTTTCCGCATAAGATCCTCCTTCTCTTTTTATGCATAAGCTCCTTCTCTATTTCCGCATAAGCTCCTTCTCTTTTTCCGCATAAGAAGCTTATGCGGAAATAGAGAACGAGAGAAGCTTATGCGGAAATAGAGAACGAGAGAAGCTTATGCGGAAATAGAGAATGAAATAAGCTTTTGCGTGAGCATATGCGGTAACATGAGCATAAGCTCATGCTCGCCCATGAGCATAAGCATAAGCTCATGCGGAAAAAGAGAAGGAGCTTATGCAGAAATAGAGAATGAGTTTCCGCATAAGCTTCTCTCCTTCTCTTTTTCCACATAAGTTCCTTCTCTTTTTCCGCATGAGCATAAGCATGCGGAAACTCATTCTCTATTTTATGCATAAGCTCCTTCTCTATTTCCGATGCCTATGCTTAAGCATAAGCATAAGCATAAGCTCATGCTTATGCTCATGCATGAGCATGAGCTTATGCTTAAGTTTCCGCATAAGCTCATGCTTATGCGTGAGCTTATGCGGAAATAGAGAATGAGAGAAGCATAAGCTCATTCTCTATTTCCGCATAAGCTCATTCTCTATTTCCCACTCTATTTCCCCCTTCTCTCATTTCCCCCTTCTCTCCTTCTCTATTTTCCTTCATCTCTTTCCCCTTCTCTATTTCCCCCTTCTCTCATTCTCTATTTCCTCATTCTCATTCTTTTCTTTCCTTTCCATCTCCTTTCCCTCTTATCTTTCCCTCTTCTTTCCCTCTTTCCTTTCCCTCTTCTTTCCTTTCCCTCTTCTTTCTTCTTGCCTAAGCCTATGCCTATGAGAATGCTCATGTTTGTTTTTTGTTTTCTGTTTTCGTGTTTGTGTCTATGTTAAACATGGGATCACGTCGCTCATTCGATGAGTACGGACAGCCTCGCAGGAGGAGAGCTCACGATCTATATGCTCTAGAGGACTTTGATTCCTCTCAGGCGACTACCCTGAGGACTACCCCTGGTCCGACTCCTCTCGGTCCTAGCACTGTGACTACCCCTGGTCCGACCCCTCTTCCATGTAGCACTGCGACTACCCCTCAGGGAAATCCTTTGCTAGCCGTGCATGGCTTTGTCGGGACTCCCGACGAGTTTGTAGTGTAGAAGAGCGATGAGGAGGCAGCGAGATTCTTCTCTCTGCTCTCTCAGAGGACATCCGCAATTCCTTCCCCTACACCGACGGGTGGACGTACTGCCCAGCCATCCCCTCAGACCCCTTCGACCGCGGGATCATCACCTGCGCATGCCTCCCGCAAGGGAAGGAAGAGTAGGATGGGCGGCTCATGTTGTGCTGACTCAGGAGATGTAGACGAGTCAGCACACTCACGCTCCTTTAGGTCTCCACTCGGTCCGGAGACACAGTATCAGTCAGGTCCCTTTTCCTCTCCTACTCCCACTGCTACTCCTCGATCCGGAAGCGGTCGTGCAGCTTCCACTCCTTCAGACTCTGCTACCGTCAGTCCCCCTTACTCATCAGGGGATCTCTCCTATCAAATCACATCTGTCGGAGAGATAATAGAAGACAAAAAGGGCAAAGCAGTGATGGCCGCCATGAGGAGGTTGATGAGTCATCACTTCAAGAGCGGCATAAATATCGATTGGCGGTATCAAGATGCCCAAAAGAAGCAGGCGGTGATCGATGAGTTAAAACAAAGATACCCTAATCCGCCAAATGTGGAGTTTAATAACAATTATATGCTCGAGCGCATGGGTTTGGTCCTAAAGCATCGCAGATCAACCTTGCGTACTTCCATTACAAAGGGGTTGGCTAAACCCAGCTGGGCAGACAAAGCTGATTGGAAGTACTTCAAGAAGCAACATAGGGACCATCCCGAAATGTTCGAGGGTCAGAGGAGGGCTGCGAAGAGACGGCTAGATGTCGTAGGTACTTCGCACTTTGGTGCAGGCGGACGGTATGCATTCGAGGCAAACGTGGTAAGTCTACTTCTTCCCATTTAATGTATTGTTCTATTTGTTTTACTTACATATTACATGCACTTTAGCTAACTCTAACTCTCATAAATTGGATCCACAGCAAGCTGCAATGGGTCGTCTTCCTACAGATGCAAAGACGCGGCACACATTTCGGATAGGAACAAAGCCGTAGTTCATTGAGCAAGAGGCAATGGGAGTGACAGTCGATTGGGCTGAGGTGGCTGCTCGCACGGTATAAGTTTACTCCTACTTGTAATCTCACTCTTTAATTTAAGTTCCAATCTAATTTTCGATTTATATGGTTCACTCTTAGGGTCAAAGCTCAAGCGTCCCATCATCGGAGACGAGCGATCAACAGGGGCAAGGATCAGACGCAGGTGCCGAGGACGAGGGAGAAGACACAGGTGTCGGGGATGAGGGAGAAGACGCAGGTGTCGAGGACCAAGGAATAGGCCAACAAGACGAAGATGATTCGGATTCGGATGAGTAGTGGTAGTAGCATTTTGTATATCCGCTCGTTTGAGCAATTTTGTATTGCCCTTTCACAAGGTAATTTTGTTACAAACACAGTTGTATATGTATATGCATTTCTTCCTCATCGTTCACAAGAACAATTTTGTATCACCCTGCAAGCAAGGGAAATTTTGTTATAAAAAACTTTCTTTTGTAATTACAAAAAAAAAAAGGATTAGTGGGGCTAAACAGGGCCAAAAGAAAGCCCTGTTTAGCCCCACTAACCCTTTTTTTTTACTTCTGTTAATCGTCGCTATATAGCGACGTTTACCAGTGTCGCTATATAGCGACGATTAACAGTGTTGCTATATAGCGACGTTTTAATCGTCGCTATATAGCAACGATTATCAGCGTCGCTATATAGCAACGGTTTATAGCGACGCTCCTTTTTCGACGATTTTAACGACTTTTATATCGACCTTTGTGCCCGTGAAAAAAAAAAATTTAATGTAAAAAGCATCGGTATTTCCGTTGGAAAATGGCCTATGCCTTGTAGTGTAACAATTTTTGCCAAGTGAGCTGATTAAGATTAGCCAGGCTTAGGGAAATCAAGGCTAAAAGGGCTACTCTCTAGACAGTTAGTGCAGCTATACATGCTCTAAGAAACCCCAAGTAAACTCTCGAAACCCCCTAGAACCAAGAGAGAATTGATAGGAGCTTCAATGAGAAGGTCCCTCAAAGAGACGACCAAAGAGAGCTCTAAACACAAATTGCAGAATGAACAACTTAGATTGGGTCTCACTTGTCCCAAAATAGCCTCATACATTAACACAGCAACACAAACAAACCTCACATTAGGAAAAAAGGGAGCTCATTTTGGGGCCTTTTGGCCAAAATGAAAAATAGCTGTCAACCAATGGGCATAGAGCCAACGTACCATGGGGAAATTATACAAAATTTGAATTGTATCTAGATTGTCAGATCAAGAAAGAATATTTTATTCATGTACAACTACCAATAATGAATAAAAACTTTGGTCGAGCTACTCACACGATTCTACTATCTGAGAATGTCTCATTCAAAATACATCACCAACTGAAATATGCTTTCCCTCCCAAACTACTCTCCCCTCCCAAATTACTCTTCCCGCTCTCTCTCTCTCTCTCTCTCCCTCCCTCTCTCTGTCTCTCTCCCTCTCTCTCTCTCTCACTCTCTCTCTGTTGCCTCCTTGTATACATTCCTTCCATTTGTAGATTGGATTTCCTTCCATGAGTTTTGGGTGGTGATGGCAAACCAGTAACTTGAAGTACCTCTAGGAGCAAGGTACAAGAGTGAGCTCTTTTCTTTGTCAATCTCTCTCTTTGAATCTAATCTATGCATGTGCAAAAATGTGTGTTTATCAAAATGTTGCGGACTAAAATATAACTTTTGCAAGTTTTTCATGGGTACGGCAAACCATTGATAGGACCTCGCTCTTTGAGAAGCTTTCTTTATCAAAATATCGAGGAGCAAGGTACAACAGCAAGCTCTTTGCTTTTCCAATCTCTCTTTTTGAGATTTAAGATGTGAAAGTATTAAGTTAGATAACATTCTTTTCAGTTTTTGGTGAATAAGAGTGTATTTATAAAGATGCTGTAGAATGGAATATAACTTTTGAAAGTTTTCCATGGGGATGACAACACAATGATTGGTCTTAGTTTTTTTGAAAGCTTTGTTGATCATAATATTGAAGCGCAAGGTACGAGAACGATGTCATTGCTTTATCAATCTCTCTCTTTGATAATATTCTTAAAGTTTTAAATAAGACGATCATGCTTATGCAAGACTAGAATATAATGTGTGCTCTTTGATATGTCCATTGAGTTTTCAGGTGTTCCAGTAAAAGTTTGGATACTAGTCTCAATGGCATGCATCGATAATCAGAGCCCTTCTTGTGCCAAATGTCGTGTTGATTATATTGTCAAGGATGAAGATATAGACGTGAGATCCCTCACTCATCGACCTCTTTCCTCTATATCATCAATCGATGTTGCAAACAAGGTTACTATGGATGGCTCTTGGCAAAGAATAACTATATCAAAAGAAAGTTGGGTGCTCATGCAACCAAACAAAACGAAGAAGCCACATTTAAGTAATCTCTTGGACGGGTAGGGTGAAAGATTTTAGAATCAAGGAGAAAATGAAATCAATAAAGGAAATATTGGTTCAACATGTATACATACATACAAAGCTTGTGTTGCAAGAGAATTATCCAACTTATCTTCCACAACATAGACCAAATGGAAAGTGCCTTCATTGAGAATTTATATTTCATAATCAGAGAACCTCAATGTCTTTATTTTTATTTTTAGATATATATCCTTCATCTTATGAGCAGTGGCAGCCTATGGAATGCATTTTAGGATTCATGGACGTGTTACATGGGTCCATAGGAGAGTTGCAATACCAAGGTAGATCGGCAGCATAGTTAGCTCAGTCGAGAGTCTTTTTCTATGATCATTTTTACCAACTATCGGATAAAGCCAACACACATGGTGTGTTGAAGAAAGTAGCTCTCCTAGCATGGAATACCATTGATTGGCCAATTCCTCATGGTGTTGTAATAGTCATATAAAGCCAAGTTGTTTTCAAAAGTACAATGATACTTATGGCCAGGAATTGCTAGTATAATCAACAAAATATCTATTTGCATGCCAATAATAGTCTTTGTAGATCTAGGTTTTTGTATTTTGTTTTGGATGCAGCTCTAGAAATGGCTTCTACCATTGTTGCAAATCTTGGGGAGTCGGGTCTCCATGGGCGACAAAGCCTTTGGGCAATGAAGCGAGCTGCAAGGGTGGAGGGCTCTGCAATTTCTGACATTGTGTTGTCATCTTTTCGTGAGCCACATAGTGTTCATGTGACAAATCAAGTTTTTGCAAGGGTGGAGACTTCATCCCATGGAGCAAATCAGGGTCCCAAGTTGCCTTCAAAGCATTTTAAGTCTAGCCGCGAACGTCGCACTACTAATATAATGAAGCGACTTAGAAGGGGGAGAGCTTCAACCCATGCAACTAAGCATTCAAGTCATTACAATCTTTTAAAGTCCATTCAAGCCATGTGCGAGGATAATAAGGATGCATGTGCCATGAACACACGATATTTGGCCTCTTTATGGGGAGAAATCCATTCAGATGGTGGTGCAATAATAGCGCAGGGCATGGGAGAATTCTCGGAACTCTCATTGCAAGGATTTCTCAAATTGAGAATAGCATTAATGACTCTAATCAATGGATGCAGCAGATTTTGGGGAGAGGTGGAGAAGGGGCAGTTGTATGTGAGAATGGGTGTAGAGTACAAGTTAATAAGCTGAAAGAACAAGTTCGGCTACTGTCCACTGAGGTGTCAATGTTCAGAGTTGGTTTAAATAGGCTAACTGCTTTGATGACCAAGATGAGCTGTAAACTAGAGCAGGTCGCAACCCGTGACAATTAAGAGACTCCTGAGACTTTTATGTCACTTTTTGTATTGGAACCCCAAATGCTTCTATGGGATTCCTGTAGTTGGGTTGCCCTTATGTTATTTGGCAATCTTGACAAGTTTTTTGAAAATGATTATATTTACTTTCATTTGACGTATATATGGCAATGGAAGCTAATTTAATTCAATATTTCAATTGCCTATTGTTCCTTCCCATTTTTGTTTTATTTAAGATATACCCAAATATTTGTAATTTTTTGCATCATGTATTTGCATAAATGCTGATGCAATGCTTATACTTCTTTATTTGAAAATATTCATTCATGCACACATCGTTTCTTAAGATGGTCAACTTTGAGTTTTTAGATATGTTAGCTTTGGTTTTTATGTTTCAAATGATGGTTGCACATATGGTATTGTATTTTTCTCATATGTTGAAAAAATATGAGCATTAGTCATACCAAAGATAGTGACACACTGAAACTTGGTCATGGGATACTATGAGTTAAATGCATAGATGGTCCACTCTCAATTTTAGATAGATGGGAAAAGGATGGCTTTGCGAATTAACCTTGCTTCTTGCTTTTCTAAATTATTTTCTTCCTTAGGGCACATTGGTCGAGATACATCAATTTTGTCATGGTTAGGGATGATGCATAAGTTATTTGATTAAGCTATTTTTCCCTTTGAGGAAGCTCGATCCACATATCGACGCACCGTCTCATCTTCTGACTGCTTCAAGTTTGCCACCTGCAGGTACACATTCTCCGGCTCCTCTTCTTTGCCAAAATACTCAATCATCGCTGCTGTTAACCTTGGCCAGCTTTGGTAAATTCGCCGGCCTACTTATCATACCACACTTGAGCCAAACCCTCTAGAAATGTGGGAAGAACCAACAACCATCTATCTTCAGTAAGAAAGTTGAGAGAAACACAACGGCGCTTGAAGGCCACAAGATACTTAATGTTTGGATTTTCTTCAACCCGTCCACAGAACACGGGAATGTCAGCCATGCTTGAAAAATGGAAAAGAGAGTCGAAATGAGGCTTATCTATTGGCAAACAATGAAAAGAGGTAGCTTGAACTGAAAATCAGGTGAAGATACAGATTCCACAAAGCACACATAGGCAGGGTAGGGTGTGACTAGTGTATTGTGAAATACTACACGGGAAGAATCTTTAGCATAGAATAGCTCATAGAAAATATTAAAAGGACCAACCCTCATGATATCGCATCCATCTTTACAAGCGAGGTTTAGAGACACAGTGCTGCATGAGGTTGTTCATCAAGGCAAGCAAGAATGCCATGATAAATGTCAACAGTTGGAGAGCTTGCACATCACCTTCAGCTTCTTCCAGTTCTTGTAATCGCCATGCTATTTCTTCAAGGGGTGTGCGGTCTGGCATCCTTCTTTTGAGCAATGTCCTTGAGGACCTTTCTAATGATCTTCCAAAGTCGATAAACTCGTATCAAATATGCCCAACACTTAGTTTCGTGATGACCACAACCTTTGCATTCCTTACAAATGATCACCCTCATTCGTGGCTTGCGGCTTTGTTGGGGCGGTGCTTCCACTCACTTCATGCGTGATTGAAGTACAAGCTTCACGTGCTAAGAAATCAGCAACTAGATTTTGGGCTCGAGGGATATGCTGAATTTTTACCTCTTTAAATTGGTTGCAAAATTCCAATGCTTGTTGATGTCGTGGAACCAAGCCTTTGCTCCGCACCTTCCACCTTCCACTAACTTGTTCACACACGAGTTGAGAATCTCCTTGCACCTCAAGTTGCTAGACGTGATGTTCTTGTACCTTTTGTGGCCCAAAAATGAGTGCCGAGTACTCAGCTTCGTTGCAAGTACTTGAAAGTGCAGAGTTGCTGTAACAATACTGCTCACCACCCGGTGAAGTGAGCTTCACACCCACACCAGCAGCCTTGGTCGAAGGTTTGTAATCTCCATCAAATTGAAGGATCCAAGATGTCATCACACCAAGACTAAAATCTGGACATTCCAAGTTTCTTGGTAGTCCAAGATAGGTAGAAGGAGAGGGTGGGGAGAATTCAATACTTGAGCCAAACGTTCAGCACCAAATAAACTTGCAATCCTTTGTTAATAGTTTATCTTTATACAAAAAAGAATTACAACTTGAAGCTCAAAATGAGGCACAAAGGGATTCCTTGGTCGAAACATTACCAACCATAGCCGAGCCTTAGAAACCTTTGTAGTGAGATTGAGAATAAACCATTCAAGATGAGCTTATCCACAAGAATTAATAAGCAGATGTGCCAAATCTCCCCCCAAGCTTGGGGAGCATCCCACCCTTCGAAGAAGGACACCCTTTTAATTACCTCCAAAGTAGCGAGTAGCTTGATCATGGCACAATGAGTAGAACTGAAATCAAAGTCCTCCCAGCGTATCAGTAGTTCTTTACCTTGAATCATCCATGGTGTATCATCCCACCCGTCGTCTCCTTGAGCAATGCACTGTACAATCAGTTGTTGAAGATCGGCATGAAAATCAAGAAAGAGATCTCGCCCATTGGTAGCTGTAAGGCGCAGAGGACCAAGCACCAAATCCTTAAACTCATCAAGAAGTGACATAAATATCCACCCTCCTCGTGTGGCGTGTGTCTGTGAAGTGAACTTGAAAAAGTTCAAAATCTACAATCTAGTAGGAGATACGAGTAGAGCACATGAAGTGAAGTACTTTTTCTTTTTACATGTGAAAACTCCCTATGGTTATAGAGTTACAGTTCAAGGGACTTCAATATATAAGAAATATCAGTACATTTTCATCACTTCTTATCTGTTGGCCCAATGATAAGTCTCCCTTTTGTGAAGGGGGAGGTCTTGGGTTCAAATCACACTCTTTAATAAAAAGAGAGGAGAGGAGAAGGAGAAGAGAAAGAGAAAGAGAAGAAGAAGAAGAAGAAGAAGAAGAAGAGAAGAGAGGGGGTGCGGGATCTGTTACAGTTTTGTAGAAGCCCAGAAAACTCTCACGATCTGACCGTGATGCATGTGGGTGTACACAGTAGACTTACGAATAGCTTTGCAGAAGCCCAGAAAAACTGTCCGCGACCAGAAGACGTAGGAGCCTGGAAAACTCTCGTGATCTGACCGCGATGTGCGTGGGTGTACACAATAGATGCACGAATAGTTTTGTAGAAGTCCAGAAAAATTGTGTGCGACTAGAAGACACAGGAGCTCAAAAAACTCTCACGATCTCATGACCGTGATGTGCGTGGGTGTACACAGTAGATGCACAAATGCGCGTGCAGGAACTCAGAGGGAGCACAAATGTTTTGGAGAAGCATGGAGGTTTTGTAGCTGTAGAGACAAGGAAGGCACGTAGTTTGGAGGTGAAAAAGTAGAGAACTACACACGGTCGAAGAGGCCACAGAGCCGCACCCAGTCGTAGGAGTAACAGATTTTACACCACTAGCCGTGGAGATTTCGATCCCAGTAGCCACACCATTTCTATTAGTCAGAAAAGAAATCAAGACAAGAGGCTAGAGGATAGGTATGGCGACGCTCGAAGGCCATAGAGGAATAGGGAACATGAGGGGAGGAGCGTTAACATGGGTGGGGAAAAGGGATTAAGAGGGGAGGGAAAGAAGAGGGAGACTATGGCACAAGGGGAGAGGGAGAGGGGAAAGAGGAGTATGCACATGATGGGAGGAGGAATGTAAGGATGGAGACATCAAGGGAAGAGGGCCATGCTTTATTTGAAAGGAAGGGAAGGGGGAAATCAAGGTACTAGCTAGGTGGCTTTATAAGAATATTGAGCATGTTCCATCAAGGAATAGCCCCCTCCTTTTATAGCCAAGAGAGGGGGTCTCTCCCAATAAATGCATCCTCCCACATGCATGGTGTGTGTGGAAGAGTCTCCCATGTAAGTCTTTTGTACATGTCATCGATCCTAGGGACATCCATATACTTTAAGAGGATTATTTCCTCATCCTCATCACTCGTATTTATCACCTACAAATATTCATTATTATTTTGTCAGACTTTAGCAAAATTTTTATTAAAAAAACGTAACATACCTTTTGCTTCTTGGATTTTGTTGAAGTTTTTTTGGGAGCATTTCTTTCTTTAACATGTACTTTCATCCTATCACTCATCTATAAAATCAAAAGCATATTTTAGAAACATAATAAATGCGTTAAAAAGAAAAACTTAAACCAAAGTTATTATAAAAAAATTAACATATTTGAGAAACATACAAATTTTTAATAAAAATTCTTTACATATTCATACCTTTCTTGCTCCATCTCCTTTTCTCATTGTACTTGAAACATTTTCCACAAGAGCCGCTTGAACTTCTTCCTGTGTGTGAGTGAGAGAGAGAGAGAGAGAGAGAGTGAGAGAGAGAGAGAGAGAGAGAGAGAGTGAGAGAGTCAATTATTCCTTAATTTTGAAGCACATAATTTTATGAATCTTCTAATAGATATATCAAGAATGCGTAGCGTTCTTTTTTTTAAAAAGCGGACGCTCCAAGGTCAAGATGAGCACTTACGGAGTAGGAGGCTGAGAAGTGTGTTATTCTGGCAAAGAGCGGTCATCGAATCGGCTACCGCATAGAGAAAGGCATGTGAGGTGGGGGGCCTGGAGCGTTCGGCTTAAAGCGTAAAGAGACACTTAGAGGCATGCTCACGGGACTGTCAAAATCAAAATCCTCTATGAAAGGAAACTGAATCCCTTTAGTATTCGTTAATGTGCATCTGACAATACAAACTTTGGAAAACTTACGTCTCTTGGTGCTCCAGAGTGGACTCCCTTCACCATCATTCCGAAAACTAGTGACTTCTAGGGCCCTTCCAACCAGTTGTTGAACTTGGGCACGCATGGATCTTATGAGGTAAAGGAGGAGTTTGCAGAAGGTGGAAGAGCTCAAGAGGGAGCTCGAGACCTTAGAGGACGGAGATAGTCTGTAGTTACATAGACTTTTAAACCACCCTGCAATTGGTTAATTATCGAGGCGATAGAAATCGAGGGCAGCCCGGTTGGAAGTGCGGAATTAGGATGAGTAGACGCAACCTCTGCCAAATCGGCCCAGGATCTCTTTCGCTCGCCAGCTCTCCGAGCATGTGTTCTTCCCTCAAAAGGCCCCGGAGGAGGAGTGGATGCGCAAGTGCTCCTCCAGCTATAGAAAGGCTATCAATGAATTATTCATGAACTGGCGCACTCCTGGAGATGAATCTACTCTACCACGCACGCTGCTGCACAAAGGTAGCTGCCACCATTTCTACGATACCTTGGGCCTGCTTGCCCATCAGGAAGTGCCACGCGGAAGCTATGATAGAGATGGTGGTATGGGAGCGACCATCATGTAGCAACCTGGGTGCTCGCGCAGATTGAGGTTCTCCGAGGAGGGCGACAGTTGATGGGTGGCGTTGCAGTCGCGCATCCACTCCTCGTCAGGCATCTCGAAGAAGGCAATATGAACTCTCGTAGTTCGAACTTCCCTCGATTTGTGTTGCTCTACATCATCAGAAGTCCCACTGCATTGCCATGGAAACCCTGTAGGCTGTAATATTCTCATATGTGACAAACCTGCAATCCCTCTTAGAGAGAGAGGGTTTCTTGGCCTATCCTTCAGCCACGTGTGCTAATATCTAAGGTGGATTTAATTTTGATAAGATAAGAAGGCTTACCACACTTTGAAGGCCTCTAAATCTACATATTTCTCAAACTTCAACTCTTTGGATTGTCGACCAGGAGTGGATCCCCGATGAGGGTGGCGTTGTAGTCGCGCATCCACTCCTCATTTTCAACCCATCGATAAAAAGTATGTCACCCTAAAAGAGTGATTGAGAGCCATCATCATAGAGGTGAACCCTTGTCCCTTCTACCTGCTATCTTCTACCGTAAGATAGCTTTATATTGTAAACTATGCAACTTGAATGCATGCAATAGCACATGGACCTCATGCAAGTTCTCTCATGAAAGAGTCATCAAAGCAAATAGGTGAGCTATCACAACAAGACAAAGCACCCATAGATGCGCACACAGATGCGTTTACTGAACTAAATAAAAAACTTACGGACGTGTCTATTTACGCGTCTATTTTTGCATCTGGAGACCCGCATCTAATAGCGCATCTATATAGGATACACACACACGTATAGATGTGCATTTAGACGCTTAAATATATGCTCTTATAAACGCGTTTATAGATGCAAACATAGACCCTTGTCAAACAGACAAACGCATATATAGACGCGTTTATAGACGCACTGATAGATGTGCTTTATAATATTTTTTTTTTAAATTTACAGAATGCTGTGTATGTTGTGTAGCATAGGGCTCCACTGGCACACCTCTTGCTAGGCACCGTGCCACATCATCACTGCATGTGACCCCCAGTGACACATCATCATTGAGCACAATTGCACTCCTTTTGCCCCTCCACCTAGATCAAGTCATATCTCTTGATCCACGAAGAATTTGAGGGCACTCCAAAAAGGAAAGTCGCTCAATTTTTTGTGCTCTACAGTTGGATCTTCCTGACGGACCAGCATTCTCAGCCTTCCTCACCACTTATGAAAAGTCTTATTCAGATATGCCCTGAGTCTGAATTTGTCTGTTGAAGCTATCATGAGTACAGCTAGGTTCTCTATTGTAGCATACATAGATAATCATTCTCTTATGCTCATGCATGAGCATAAGCATGAGCATATGCTCATGCTTATGCTTATGCATGAGCATAAGACAAGTGCGAAATTATTTCACTAATTTTTGTTGCTGAATATTCATTGGGAAGTACAGTATGAGAGTTATATATATTTTGATATTCATAGCTAATAACCGAAAAGAGTTAACAACCATTATATGTTATAATCGTATACATAGTAGCATTGTTTAACAAAGAAGAGGATTTGATAAGGACTGAGGATTTGATAAGGACTGTACCCTGAAATCAAGCTTGATTTCCTAGTAGGGACATTGCTAGTTTATTATGCAAATGGAGGCTTATGGCTAATGGGGAAACTTTATACATACGGGAATACTCAAAATTGAGAGTGTACTTGTACTGAATATTTATAGAAGTTACAGAATTTACTGAAGGTTTTTACTGGCATTTTTTAGGCCATTTTTTATTGTTATTTATAGAATTGTTATGACCATTTACTGAAATTTTTTATTGCCATTTACTGAGGAATCTTATTGACATATACGAAATATTCTTAAAGTGCAAGTGCCATAAGAAGATTTTATGCAAATCAAGCTGGGTGACAGGGATAACAATCATGTGCTAGCATGGAGGCCTGCAGTCCCACATTAAAATGTCATCGTTCTAACTTGCCCTTTTTGTGGATGGATGCAGGTGAGTTGGCACACTTCTCAATCAGATTTTTTGATGACATTTGCTAAAGATAACACTGGCACACTTCATACTACCGGCAGATAGATAGATACATTGGTCCACCCTATGATAATAGTTGATTTTTTGGTTATAAGTTTTCGCTAATACTGAGAATTTTAGGAGTAGATTATCCTTTGTTTGGGATACTATAAACATGCTATTTTGAGAAAACTCAAGGATCTATAGATACTATTGTGATTTTACAAGTTTTTGAACAAGACAATAGTCTTTACCCTACAACCTTCCATTAGATGTGATGGTATGGATTTTTGGAATGAAGGAGGATGGATAGTTGAATGGATTGGGACACCTTATACTCCCCTTTCGAAATCATAATCAGTTGTTGATGTTACAGAATCTTTACTTTTAGCAATGCCAGTCTATTGATCTATAATGTTCTTTGATCTAGTTTAATGGGGAGCAGTAAGACTTAAAATTTAATGGAATTTGGTAAATTCCATGTTAAAAAGGAAATGTGATTCCTGCAATTAGAAATAGTATAGTTGAAGTTGTTCAATGAACTAATGAAATGAATGATTCAAAGATAGTAAAGAGGTATGATTATGAATATATCATGGATGTTGAAATGAGATGTGAAATAGAGTAGTAGAAATGTAGGTTGAAACACACACTAGCCTAACTATTGTGAGATAAGAAAAATCTCATGACTAATGGTTGGACTTGATGTTGGTTAGCAGGCCTCTCTATGGCACAAGGATTTGATGGCTCTTGGGTATGTGGATCCACTACCTACACCATCACTTGGATGCCAGGCCATTATGACTATGGTGAATAAAAGAGTCCATGACATAATCATTACCACAGATATGCAGGAAATCAAAGAACACCCTGAATCAAATAAACTGCTGGTTATGTTCGTGCAAAATTTTAGTGATTGGAAAGGGCAATATAGAGAGAGTTTTGGAGGTGATCAATCAATTATCTCTCTCTCTGGTATTGCTTTGGTGGAATTTGCAAAAAAGCCTTCTGAAACAATAAGGAACCTCTTCATGTATTCCAATCTCCCTCCCTCAGCGGGACCTGTGTCCCCGAATAGTTTGGGCTTGAAATGCTTTTCTTTATATCAACTCATATCTACTGCAGTCACTTCAAAAAAGAGCTCATACGTATACTAATCCGTATTTCCCTCCATGAGTATTGGAAGCTGAATTGTTGGCATATGATAATAAAGTTTGGGAACTACATGATATGAATCTATTAGCACCATTTGCACCAGATACATGAATTTTTTTGGCTAATCTTGTTGATTCATCTAAAACATTGAAAATGGAAGCAAAAAGTCAAGGGCAGAGCTTCAATATTAGCATCACACTAACCCCCCTCTTTCCAACTTCTGCCCAATGTCAGCATTTGCTACGAGCAGATGCCCTTCCCCCATGGGTGTTTTTGGGAGGTGTAAGAGTAGGGTTTCAGAAATAAAAAGAAGGACTCCTAAGTACCTGAATGATATCTTTAATGTTGGGAGACCTTATATCAAATGCAGATGTTTAGAAGAAAAGATGGATTACCGAGCACAGCCATTATGGTATGACCATGGGATTTGGTATATGCTGCACAATTTACTAGCATTCTTTCCAAACAGGCCACTTAAATCTGCCTTCAACTCATTCCTTTTATTCATGAAGTCATGTATGATGTATTACCATTTATTGATGCATTTTAGTACACATAATACAAGAAAATGAAGTTACTAATTATCTTGATTTGTTGATTAATGAAGGCTAGTGATATGGTTATATTCTGCAAAGCATCTCTCACATTTTACTACATTAGGGAGCTAGTTCTATTAGCTGTGAAGAATCTGGAGAAGAACCCCCCTGCACCTTTGTTACCCCAACCATCACCAGGAGTGATGTCATATGGGGAACTCATGCTTCGGTCCCCGAAGACACTACCCTCTAGAGCATATGGATCTCGACCTAGAGGGAGAGCAGCAGGGTGCATCGGATATACGAGGGGATGGGGGTGCACATCATACTACTCACCTAGAGACCACTATTCCAGTAAGATGATTGAATGGCAACCCCCTACAGAGAGTTCGGTACATTTGGACAGCTCTGAATCCTAGGTACGGCTATCAAAGATCTTGAGAGGGGGCAAAACCATGTCTTACACTGATACAAAGAACAAGAATCTTCCTGTATGACATCTGCTCTATGATGACAAGGATTGATTGATCGTAGGTATGTGATGCTCGGTTGAGGAATATCGTGCTCTTACCACATAACAAGAAAATTCTGATGGAGTAAAGAAAAGAAGTCTAGCATCTTTATACATGCATTGTTTTATAACCCTCTACTTGAAATGTTTTCAATTAAAGAACTCTTTATATACTTCCTCTATCACCACAAGATGGATAATGTGATTGTTCCTTTGAGAGAAGTTAACATTGCTTGGCAGTTCTCCAATAATTTAGCATCTTTACTTTGTAAACCAAGGATTGTATTCAAGGATGGGTCAGAGATTGTATGTTAATGTGAAAATAGCTCCATGTTCATTAGCATAGTATTGACAGAATAGCGTGGTTGAGGGTGCAAAGAAAACCCCAGGATAGCTAGAAATAAACAAAAGAAGTACTACATGTCTTGTAGATGTATGGTCGAATGTTCCATTGTAATGCCACCCTGGTTGCGACTATTAATGTATTCAGTACCCACGTCTAGGATTTCATTTTCATAATTGTACCTCCATGTTCTCTTCTCTACTGTGGTATACTAAGAATAGATGGTTTCCTCTATGTTCGAAGAGCATTCGTACACTTCAGTGCTTGAGGAATGCTAATAGTGTGGAGTATCGAGGGCCTTAGATAATACAGCTCTAGGACAACGGTTGAGGGTGGAACAATACCCCAGGATAACTGAGAACTGAGAGCCCCATCAATGGAAATGTATAGACTTGGCGACTAGAATACAGACTCAGATTATGAGCAGAGAAAGGAACTAATGATATAGCTTATGGGATGGCCTCGATAGTCTGCATGAAAGTTGTAGACGATGCAAAATGAAAGCGTGATAGTGATGGAGGCATCGTAAGTCAATTAGTTTTCGGCACTAAACAGCCAAAAGATCAGAAGGACGTAAGAAATGTAGATGAAGCCACCTCCATACATGGTAGCTTTCCAGCGAGCTCTTATCGAGGGTGATAGTATGCACCATAGTATGTGCCAGACTACACAACTACAAAGGAAATGCCTTCTGCAATGTTGTTGGACCCATGAAGAGATGAGAGACCCGTGAGCACTAGAGAGTGCAAGGATGGGCTTCTCTCGAGTCCTTTTGCGCATGAGGTCCCAAACTACATTGAAGCTGAGCACTTGGACTAATAGAGAACGGACTACACATAGGAGAACGATTTTGCATGGCCTTATCGATAGGTTTTGACATTCTCTTAGTATTGAGAGCCTCTATTAGATTAATATTCTAGGGATGCTATGAAGTAAGGTATGTACCTTATGTACCTTACCATGTTGTTACGTTGGGAGCTTTGTAAACTATCATAAAGTTGTAGTAAATAAATTCCTTCTACTAAGGAGACAGGAAATTTTTACAGCGAAATTATTTCACTAATTTTTGCTGCTGAATATTCGTTGGGAAGTACACTATGAGAGTTATATATATTTTGTTATTCATAACTAGTAACCGAAAAGAGTTATAAACCATTATATGTTAGAATCATATACATATACCAAATCTCATGATCATTCTACCAATTGTATGACTTGACTCTCATAAGCATTCTGCTAGGGGAATCGCAGACCGTGTAAAGAGACCAGAGTTCTCATGAGACTAGATTGCTTAGAGACTATGCATTATAAGATTTTATTTTCATGTGCATTCTGCCAGGGGAATCACAGACCGTGTCAAGAGACCGGCATGCTCCTAAGGCTAGATAGCTTAGACACTATAGATTGTATAGCTTGACTTCTATATATATCTCAACACACACACACACATGCATATATGTGTGTGTGTGTGTTGAGATATATATAGAAGTCCAGCTATACAATCTATAGTGTCTAAGCTATCTAAGGCACGTGTGTGTGTGTGTATAATAATATGTATATATATATATATTCCTTTATTTATTTAACTCACTAAAATTAAATAAAATATACGTATATATTCTTTGACTTTAAATCTCAAGAAAGGAGCCTATATGACTATGCTACTAATTAGGAAAGGATTACATCTTAAATAAGAAAGTCTAGCACATGTGCAAGTTAAACTATTAAATTTATCTGTCATTACATTTATGAACTAGTTAGCTTTAGGTACGATCTAAAGTCGCATAATTGCATATATTAAATCGTTTGAACATTAATATAATTTTTCAAATGAAGCTCTTTGAGATAACACAAGGGAATTTTATTGCTTGCTATTTGATCAAATACCACTGTGCAGTAAAGAACACAAGATAGCAACAACACCAAAAATCATCTAATTATCTATTGGCCTACTCCAACACTTAGTAAAAATTGATTTCTTGCTTGTCATTTGTTGTTTGAAGAAGACAATTAATCTCTCTAGAATGCTGCTTGCAACAACGTGTGAAGCTTATCTTATCATTCTCTCTATGGATGCGTGCTAGTGCCAATGGCCGGCCATTGCAATTGTTGTAGCTACAAGAACTAAGAATCCACTGAGCTAATAATTTGCTCACAGAATTAATGTGTAGGGGCAGCTCTCATAATGGGTTTTGCGGGTGTGGAAATTAAGTGTGAGCGTGCTTTTGATTTTGAGATGATTGTGTGGCAAGATTCTTTAAGAAAGTCAGACATGAAGCTCATGACTTTGGGAGTCCAGAATGCACGTGTTCTCTTATATTCCGCTCTCAGGATATACTCTATGAGCAACATATGTGGGTTAGCTTTTCATGTGAGGGAGCTTCTCATGTTTTTCTGTGTTATGAGATCACATTAATATGCCCACCCGCCCTTCAGACAATTTTTGAACAATGGGATGAACAACAACAAATTGAATCTCTAAAGCTGGTGGTTGTAGACTGATGCTGTTGCTGCTGTGTGACTTAAATTGATCACAACAAATCAAAATACAAGGTTTGCTACCAATTTCTAAATAGGCGAGCAAGTTGATTTCATAGGAGTAGCAAGCAGAAGGAAGACTTGCTGCTAGAAGTAGGAGGTTGAAGAAAAGCTGGGATTGGTCGACTTTCTGTGCTAGTATGTATATAAGCTAGATGTTCACTGAACTAGTACTAGTCTATAGTAGCCTTCTTGGCCTCATTTCAACTTAATCGTCTGGATGTAGATGGTTGCTCTCATCTTAGAATTTTTGGCTTTCTGGAATGGACTATCTCGGGGTGCCCTGTTGTTTAAAGTACACTTCCATCCACTTTTCTAATGGACTATCTCGAAAAGCCCCGTTGTTTAAATTACACTTCCATTCACTTTTCTAATGGTAGAATCCGACAATCTTAAATTTGGCTTTGTGTAATCGGTATTGGGAGCAAATTCAGTATCCCTAACCTTTCTTTATGAGTCTCTTTTCCGGATTTTAAAGGAGGCGAATAGCAATCCAATAACGTTTAACGGACTTTTGGAATTCTAGCTCGTATATTGTGCTCTGTTTGAGTCATTTTCGGTGAAAGGTAAGAATTTCTCTGCAAGTCTAGTTCGCATGATGCTTACCACCACTTGAATATAATAGAAATCGACCATAGGAAATAATTCTTTTGGCTGTTGCTCTTAATTTTTGCATTTGTGCTTGATAAGCACCGTAAGACAATAGTATGGCTTATCAGACCATCAATATGGTATACGGTGGGCTTGGGACAACTCCTTTGTACTTCTATTCTACGATCTCTTTGACGTTCTTTTCATGGATTGCATACGCATGCGCATCATAGCAAACCATTCCTCTACATTCTATGAAGAATATGTCGCTTTGATATCAAAAATTAACGATTCATGCTTATTCTTATTCTATACCTTTAGTTCTCAATGTGCCTAGATCAATAGCAGTGAAAGATGGGTTCCCAGTGCGCCTAGATCAATAGCAGCGGAAGCTAATCCAAATGTGGAAGGGGTAGAGCAGAGCCAAAACTGAAAGGGATAAATACATCTCAAGTAAAAGAAGAAGACAATTTTTGACGTTGTTCCCAGAATGTGTCGACCTTGTTGAGTATTTTTTGTCCACAAATTCCTGAGTGCACGGAGTCGAAGCCAGGTTGAAACATAGAAAAATCTTAAGAGATTAAGTAAACCAAAACGGCAACATACCTGGAAGAGTGCGCATGCAGATTTAGAAGTGTGTATTGTTGATCTTGATAGCAGCAAGCACAGGTCAAGGTGTTTGTGACAACGTGCAAATTGATCCACGGCAAATGTGTTGATGTGGATAGCAATACCATAGCTCACACAATGTCCACAATACACAAGTCAAAGGCCAAGTACGGTTGTGCAAGGAAGATGTAGGAGTAGAATTCGAAGGTTGGCGGGGGGGGGGAGCAGGGCAAGAGTGTGCAAGGGGTGGGAAAGCAGGAGGAGAGAGAGGGATCACTTTGGGACCCAATGGATAAGATAAGAAATTAATGTATTTCCTATGTAAGGTTGATGTGCTATACTAGTCTATAAATCTTTATTTTATGCATCTAATGGGTTTAAATTATTGCTTCTACACATAGGTTACATCTGTCTTATTTATTACGATTCTTCACAATAAAAATTTACATTTATTTTATCACCATAAACAAGTGCATGTCATTGTGCCCAACAAATCTTTCAAATAGCATGCAAGCTTTCCAATGCTCACCAATGGAAGGAAAATATGGGACTATTTGATAAGTACTTACCTTCATGTCAACGCTTCATACACCCAAATTTCCCTTGGATAGACCCACCAAAATGTAAGATATGTTGATGCATCCCTTTCTTGCATGTGGAAATGGATGGAGGTTGTTAAGACAAAGCCTAAGCAAGCCAGAGCCTGAGGGAAGATGGGGAGGGAGAAAAAGTACGAAGAGATTTAAATATATGAGAATTTCAAAATAAAGCATGCCCTTTGTATCAAAACCAACCATTCTAACCAGCTCAATTGAGCTTGGATCAAAAGCCCCTTCTCCTTTAGAAGGATTACACTTATCGTCTATAGAATGTGTAGTTTACATCCTCCAATGTACTCCAACTAGCTCTTACATGTCTCCTCTCCAAGATTTAGGTGGCCAAAGTACCCTTGGTCAACGTTAGGTTTTTTTACATCCAAAAATCTCATATTATTCTAGGTCCATTTGGACCTGCTACAATGCTTTCAAAGGTTGTTGATGGCAAGGTGGTGTCATCGACATGACACCCTACAAGTGGCGAGCAAGCCCAATGAAAGTTTCGGAGCCATGCCAAGTTATTTGCAAGATGAATCACAAAGATGAAGTTTCTTAACTTAGGGAATAGGAAGGAGAAGAGAGGAGAGGTATTTTCAAAGGTGAAGTAGATGAGGAAGGAGTGTTTGGAGACCCACAGAAAGTAGCATGCAACAGTAGTCTCTGACAGGAAATTAATGGTACCCTCAAAAGGCTCACTGCCGCAGATGACTGCAATTGTGGCATTCACACACAACAAATATTTTGTTATTCCACCCTCTCCCCTACCTCTTTTGACTAGAGTATGAATACATACAAGAGAAGTGGGGTTCCTAGCCTAGTGGTTCCCATATTTAACCAGCAACTTTCCCTCGAAGGCAAACCGGGATGAATAAACTCATACAAGACATTGATTGGAAGTATTTGAAGTGAGTTGCCCCCCCTACAAAATTATCGCTCAACAGAACTATGGCATGAACATTAAAGTGACCATTCTCTAGAGGAGGTGCATTATTGTGCCTATCCTTTGAAGGTGAAGATGAGGTGGCATCACCTTCACATTGCTTCTTTAGAGATGAATGCTTGCTTGCTGCATATACACAAATGGAATGTAGTTAGCAACAAAATTTGTTGCACAAAATATAAAATACAATTCTAGACAAATATATGTTGCATGCGGCCATGCAAAAGACCATTCAAATACCAACCCACATTGCACAAGATCATCACGACTACATTTTGAATACCATTTCATATAATCTCATTGCACAAGAGCCTAACAAACAACTCACATAAGAAAAATAGAATATGGATTTTGTCTCAATAAAAGTTACTGCAGTCAATTGTTAAATTTGGAAAACAAGAATTGAATATTGTCTAGTTGTATTCAAATATTAATATCTGATTAGATACATAAATTATAACAACAGTACACACTCTGTCGTCGGTCTTTTAAAAAGAAGCCTGCAAATTAGAGGATGCATTAAGGTACATCATGGAATATTGGAGCATTAATTTAAGGTAAAGCATTCCAAAGGCAAAGCAATGCGGAAGAAGTGAGAGAAAAAGAGTCACCCCTTCTTTATAGGCATATTTAGCTACTGTTGCTGCTACCTGAAAGGATTTCTTCAATGATGTATTTGTACTCTTTCCTATTCCTAACTGTTTTAGGAGACTCACTTGGTTTAAATATCATGAATTGCTCGCAAAATTATCACAACCACTACAGGGAACATGGATGATTTTTTCAAGTTAGTTTTGTTAAGAAGCTGTAATTTTATATTGGTGTCAAAAGTTTGTATGCCCTAATAAAAATAAATGTTTGAAAGATTAGCTAGAATTTGAAACTTTTATGCAAAGAAATTTGAAGTTTCGCCAGGATTTATAGTTTTTACTTCAAATTTCAAAAAAAATATATATATAAATGTACTAAATCCTATCAAGAGTGTGAAACTTAAAAAATGAGATCACTAAAATTTCACCAAGATTTTATATTAATATATAAGCATAGCTTCGATAAAAATATCCATGAAAGGGAATGTGGAGGGTAGACCCCACTAATGAAAATAATAGATACTTGACACTCACACACAGAAGATGAACATTCAGAAGAGGATATAGAGAGTGTATACAATATAGATTGTAATGTAGAAAGTAGAAAGAACATAGACCTATGGCACTTTTATTTTGGGGCAAAAGCTGGAGTTCATCTAACAACTTCTTTACCACGGGACAAAGCATGTGGATAACTTTTGGTCAAAAGCGGTGCCAAACAATCTACACATTAATGCATCAGTTACTACAATAGAGATACAGGAAAAATGAAGTGCAAACATAGGACATAGTGCTGTACCTAATTCGCAATCGGTGATACCTATCTCCGTCACATATTTTCCACACAATGTCGTGGATGCATCATCTACCTGAATATCGTCCATATGGTAGTCGGAGTGTTGCTCTTTTTATGATGAACTCGTTCACCTGACAAGGTAAATAGTACACAATGTTTAGTTTGATAGCCCAAATATCGATGCATGGGCACATGAATGTAAGACAATGAATCAAAACTTGTAGAACTATAAACAAACCAAAGACGGTTGTTTTTGTGTCAGTGCAAGAGGAAAGACTTTAAAACACATGTAAACTGTGCAATATAAAGACTCATGGATCTCTTATAAAATAGTAGCATGAAAAAATAATTTCTTATCTTCTTCATTGCGGTCCAAAAACAATGACAAAGAATATTATATGTAAGCTGTTTTGCCAGAAAATTCTGCAGATATCTCTTCCACACACTCATCTTTCGATATCTTCAATGAACAGAATGCCAACACTTCAAAAATTCAAGGCATATCGTATCGCATTCATAAAAGAAAAGTACCATTATGTGCAAAGCAATGCATGTGTAAGAAAAACACAAATTCAACAACACAATGCTAATTAGAGAGGAAAATGAATCAACTTCTGTGAGCAATTTAAAAATCGTAGCATTGAATAATGTGCATGAATTGTTGTGCAACAAACGCTTTCACAGACTTCCAAAGCATAAACATAAAATACTTGAATGATTATGTGCACCTCAATATGGGATAACATTAAAAAATTATAGAACTAGATTAAGAGAGGATGTTCTTGCATGCGCAGAAGTGTCACAAGCTATACTTTATGACCCACATAAAATCTATTATGTATACACTCAGGGATGTCTCCACAAAACCATGACGAGAGAAAAAGGTGAGGGTATATAAATAAGAATTGTTTTTTTAACAGAATGTTCAATTTGATGGTACATCGTAAATCATTACAATGAAGAAGAGCACATACATAAATAAAAAATGCATTGCACAATACTAGCATGACACAGGAAGGCCATAGCAGAATATAAGACTTAGCTTGAAAAAAATAAAATATGTTCATATGACTAGCTAACTAAGGGTAGCCCATCCTCCTTATTTTATAAGCCAACATCACAACACTACCAAAATGAGGGTAGGCTAGCCTCTTTATTATGAAGGCATGTGACAGCCAAGAAGTGATGAAAAAGACATATAAAAGTCACTCTACATCATAATCAATGACATGGATTGAGCTATTGATAGTAGAATATCCAGTTGGATTCAGTTTGAAGGGCATGGAGTGAACACATAGTAATTTTGCATCACATGAAGCACAAGAAAAGGAGTTTGTAGGGACATAAATGCATCCACATGAGGTCCACTAATTTGTACAGAGACATCAGATACATCTTGTATGAGGATCCGTCCCTCCTAACAGGGTACTTTGATTATACCCTGTAGTGCATCACATGTATAGCAGAACGGCCTACTTGGATATCTTTTCCAGAGCAAACTAAGCATTGGAACTATAGTAGCTGCCCATTCAACATAGTGAAATGCAAAATCCCAAATTCTTCACACAGTTCAAAGTACAAAGGATTAATTTAAAGACAATGCAATGTAAACAAAACAATGTGGGAATATTTATACCTTTCTCCCATATCCCAGCTCTAAAATTTGGGTGATAAAAGCTTGCTTAGCTCCTCCCTCTACACACCATCAGTAACATCACCCATGAAGGTGAAGTCATAAACATAAAGGCAATCACGTGCACACATATACGACATGTTCCTCAAGGTGTGCATCACTATCCCATTCTCGTGGAATTCATGGATCAATTGGTCTTGCACACTCTTGCACTCATTCACAAAAGTCAACTACGAATGAGTTTTCAATTAGGGCTTGAGCAGAGCTATATTTAATTTTTAAAAGCATATGGCTTTAATGCACTTACTATAGCTCTATCTCATTACATGGTCCATTAGCAATTATCAACTGATCGTCTCGGGGGGGTCACTCATCATATGTAACCCTATCACGTGAGTTCAACAGAAGGATTTTTTTAATTTCTAAAATTTACATAAATAAATATACATAAGGGATTATTTAAAATAGTTTTGGAAAAAATTTACAGATTTGTATAGAAAAGGGGTACATTTTATTAATGAAATTTTTTACAGATAAGGGACTTTAAATATAGGCCTTGAACGCACGTGATATAGAGGGTTTATACATAGTGACCCCCCCAAGCTGATCGTTGGTGGAACCCTAGGAATCAACTTTGATAACCACAAATGTAATAGTAGTAGCAACATTGAATGTGTTACCAAAGATGGATCTCATCCGTTCAGAGACCCATGGAAAGTAGCATGTAATAGTAGTATGTAATAGTAGTCTCTAGCAAGAAAGTAATAGTACCCTCAAAAGGCTCACCCACGGATTAATCCACTTTGATGTGTGGACTGCTAAAGCTGCATCTATTGGAGGCTGTCATTATTTTGTCACTTTTATTGATTACTACAACAGAAAAGTTTGGGTGTATTTTATGAAAAAGAAAAGTGAAGTGTTTGGGCATTTCAAAGCTTTTAAAGCTATGGTTGAAAAAGAAATAAGCTTGTAAATAAAATGCCTAAGGTCAGATGGAGGGGGAGAGTACCTCTCAAATGAGTTTGCAAGTTTCCTACAGGAGCATGGCATAAAGCAGCAATATTCATGCAGTCATACCCCACAACAAAATGGACTTGTAGAAAGGAAAAACAGGCATATTAGAGAGGTATCTCATGCCATGCTTAACGAAAAAGACCTGCCAAATTATTATTGGGATGAAGCAGTTGCTACAGTAGTCTACATAATGAACAAGACTCCCACTATAGCAATACATGGCATGACGCCAGAGGAGAGGTATACTGGTAGGAAACCAGATATTTCTCATTTGAAAGTTTTGATTGCATTGCCTATGTTCATGTGCCAGATGAGTTGAGATCCAAATGGGTTCCAAAAGCTGAGAAGTGCAACTTTATTGGTTATTCTCTACAGTAGAAAGGGTATAGATGCTATAACCCTTCTACTCATAAGTTTACAATGAGTAGAGATGTTGTTTTTGATGAGATGAGCAGATGGTATAAACCAGTAAATGTGATTGATGATGTAGATGCATAAAATGGTAATGCTGCACAGAATTTATAGCAAGAATCACAAAATATTAGTGGACCTGTAGTGTCCTCTAGCAGTAGTTCACATACTTTACCATGGATAGGTAGATTGAGATCAAGAGGATCTCCTCAACGCAATGCAGATAGTGGTATGCAAGTATCATGAAAAGAAAAAGAGAAAGTAGATCAGCCCATGGTTGATGTGAATGTAGGTCACTCTTATGTGGATGGTGAATCCAGTGGCTCAGAATAGAGCCTTGATGATGAGTTGAATATTTCTTCTGTTGTTACACCTAGAGTAAGGAAGACAAGGGATGTTTTGAGAGCATCTGGTAGTGAGCCTATTTTGTGCAGGTCTACCAGAGCTAGGTATCCTATGGATAGGCTGAAATATGATGGATTTACAACCATTCACTATGCCTATATGGTCAAAGTGATACATGAACCAGAACCCACTTCTTTTGAGCAAGCCATGGGAAAAGAAAAATGGGAGAAAGCCATGGATGAAGAAATGGATACCTTGGAAGCAAATGCTACATGGGAATTGGTGCCTTTGCCTAAAGATAAGAATGCAATTGGCTACAAGTGGGTTTATAAGGTGAAGCACAATGTAGATGGTTCTGTGAGAAGATACAAGGCAAGATTAGTTGTCAAGGGGTATGCATAGGCATATGGCAGTGATTATGAAGAAACATTCAGTCCGGTTGCAAGGATAGCAACTATAACAGCAGTCATTGCTATGGCTGCATCAAAGGGATGGTCTTTACATCAGATGGATGTAAAGAATGCCTTCTTGCATGGTGATTTACAAGAAGAGGTCTATATGGAGCAACCACCAGGTTATGTCCATGCTATTCATCCTGAGTTTGTTTGCAGGTTGAAGAAAGCCTTATATGGCTTGAAGCAAGCACCCAGAGCATGGTCTGACAAGATAGGAAAGTATCTTGTCACTATTGGCTTTTAGATTTCCAAGGTAGATTTCTCACTTTATGTGAGAAAAACAGAGAAAGGTATTATGCTACTTGTCATTTATGTTGATGATTTGATCATCATAGGTGATAGTGATGAAGATATCCTTCGTGTGAAAATGCTATTGAAGCAGAAGTTTGAGATGAAGGATTTGGGAGAGCTGTGTTACTTCTTGGGCATTGAGGTGATTAAATCCACAATCGGGATATGGCTCTTGCAGAGGCAGTATGGATTGGACATGCTGTCCAAATATGGGATGACAGGCTATAAGCCTATTTCAGTTCCTTTGGAGCAGAATGTGAAGCTGAGCATAGATGCAGGTGAGCTTCTGGAAGACCCTACTATGTACAGACGCATAGTAGGAAGTTTGATTTATATGACTATTACTAGGCCAGATTCGAGCTATGTTGTTGGTTTGGTAAGTCAGTTTATGCAGGCTCCAAGGAAACCGCATTTGGATGCGGCTAGACGCATACTAAGGTATGTGAAGTCCACATTGCAGTATGGACTATTTTATGAGACTAGGATTCAGATATAGTTGCATGGATACACTGATGCTGATTGGGCTGGTAGTATTTTTGATAGACGATCTACAAGTGGATATATGTTCTCTTTTGGGAGTGGTGCAGTCACTTGGAGTAGTAAGAAACAACCTACAGTTGCCTTGTTGAGCACAGAGGTAGAGTACAGGGGTGCAGCAATGGCTGCATGTGAGGTATCTTGGTTGCCTAAGCTACTTTATGATATGCATTAGTCCGGCCAGTTGTCATTTATTATGACAACATGAGCAGTATTACACTTGGCAAATAACCCAGTTTATCATGCTAGAACAAAGTACATTGAGGTGCATTATCACTATGTGTGGGAGAAGGTTCTAGTAGGTTTTATTAATCTAGTTTATGTTAGCACAAAGGATCAGGTAGCTAGCATATTCATGAAGGCATTGGGCACAGAGAAGCTGCACAAGTTTAGAGACCTGCTTGGTGTGCAGGAATTGGGATTGAGCTCGAGGGGGAGTGTTGAGATATCAAGCTCCACTCGTGATATGCCAGGGTGACCATTGTGCATTTATGTCATCAACTTGTTAGCTGCAGATGCGGTTGGTACACCGCCCATGAATAATAGCTAGATGACAGCTATCTTTATGTACTCTAGTTAGTGGCTCAGTTAGTATGCCACCTTAGTTAGTTGAGTTTGGTTTGAGACCCACATATAGGGTTCATCTATTCTTTTGTACTTAGAGTTCTTTTGGCTTTCACAACTAAGAAGAGGAAAACTATTTTCAGCCTCCACCTTTGTGTATATTCCCCCATTGTATATGTGAGAAAGCTGCAAGTGAGACTCCTTCCTTCTCTCCCACTCTCTTCATACCACTTTCAAAAAATTAAACTTTGTACCTTTGTTTTATTAATTTAAATGAACTCTTTCAACAAAAACAATTAAGTGATACACCAAGATTCACTCTTGCAAATCAAAATAACACAAATGTTCTCATATTTCTTCTATATTTCTTTCCGAACCTTTCATATGAACAACTTGGAAAGACCATGTATGAAAACATTAGAAGTACATGGCAAACATCAAATACTCCGTGGCACATGCTCACTACAATTGCAAAAGACTTCTTCACACTTGAAAGTGTCCAACATTTGTCTATTAATTCTGCACCTTCTCGTGCATTGATTGTAGAAATTCTTCAACGTTTCCATGCAATATTTGGGTCTACTTTTGCTTTATTCACATATGATGGAGTAAAACTTTCAAAGAAAAAGACAATAGGCAAGAAAAAAAAGAGTAATATGTATATCTTGCTTTTAAATGAGTCAAATAATCCTTACACAATTGTTCCATTGAGTCATTTAGATTCAAAATGTGCTTATAAAGTATGGTCATGCAAATAATATTATCCTCTACAACAATTCGTGAGGCAATATCCTAGCCTTTCTACTAGAGACATAGCAACTTTGTTCTCGAACAATTGTGTAGTTGTTCAACACACAACTGAGGCCATTATTATAAAAGTGTATAAAGTACATGCACTTGTTTAACAACCTATTAGCAATGCCACTCCATTAATTCAAACCTCAACGCTTCCAGTTGAAGTTCAATGCCACAAGAGGAAAAGAAAACAAATTTCATACAAAGATCAATACTTCAATAAAGTGTTAGACACTCCAAGTTATCCATGCATATGTTGTAGCTCTCTCAAATTTCACAACAAGATCAGGAAGGCGAAAATAGAGTTGGCAATATTTCTTCAGTCCAATGAAATAAATGTGGCAACCATCCAACCATCAGATAAGCTTGTATGCAAACTTTGTACAAAGATGTGTTCCTTTTCTTTCTTTTAAGAATATGCAAATGAGTACAAAAGAGGAATTCACAAATGGTCAATGATATCGAAGCATGCTTGCTATCAATACCTTTTGCTCAAATCTGTGAACTTTCATGTGAAGGCCAATATGGATTACATGGAAGTGTTGTAAACGTTTTTGCTAACGTTGATAGGGCACAACAAGTCTTGCCGAGTTCTTGAATGACCATGACACAGTTGTTGTTGCACTTAAGCGTAAACTCTCATTCAAGCATAATTACATGAGTGGTACCATGTGGCCAACTTTTACAATGTTGGCATTGAAAGAGTTGTTAACAACTCCACTATATACAAGGAGAACAATGTTCATATAAATCACCTCTGGGAAAAACATGTGCAAATCGTGTAAGCAAAAGACAATATTCATAAAAACAATGAAGAAAACATAGAAGAAGACCAATTAGAAGAAGAACTACTTATTGATACATTAGTCCATGGAGTCTATACAAGCCAACAAGTTGTGGACTTCGAAGGTTAAACTATTGCAATTGCACCATCTGAAGGTTTTTCACCATTAAGCATTTTCAAAGATAAATTTTGTGAAGAACTATCGTTTCCTAAAATCTTCTTTGGAAGCGCTAGCCCATGAAAATAAAACATTCTGAAAAACATCTCCTACCAAGACATTGCAAAGAGGGAGTTGACAAATGTGGACCGACGGTTTGCATTACCCATAGAAAACCACTTCTTCAAAACAATGAAAATTTTGGTAAAATAAGTTCTATCATCATCGGATGAGAAAAGCCCAAATGAAAGGAATGGCACTTCAAACAGAGGATGCCCTTCTCGACACAAACATTGAAAAGTTGCTTCAATCAAAAATAGGATTTCAAGACTTCTCTCATCTCCAAACTTTAGCTGACTATAAGTACTATCTCAAGAAAAATATTTTCTCGATGTTAAGACAACTAGTTTCTCCAACTTTCTTTGTAACACTTTTCACAGCCAAGAAATTATGGATGCCACTAAATGAAGCAATTCAAAAACTCAACACAGACACAACATTTGATTTTGGCACAAATCAACAAGCCAAAAAAAGACCTCTTGCGTTCAGATCCTATCACTACACCCCAATATTATGTGCATATATTCCAAGCCCTTAAAAACATAATAAGAAAAGATCACAATATCCTAGGAAATGTGAATGATTTCTCTTTCATCAATAAGTTCCAAAGTAGAGGTATTCAACATGATTCACGGGCTTTTGTGGGTAGAAAATGCACCGGTCTTCGAAATATCTTCAAATAGTGAGATTGAAGGATTTATAGAAAAATACATTTCGACCAACAGTTTGCAACTTCCAAGCAAACTAAGACATATCCAAACACATAGGCATCATAAAACGTGCTTCAAGAGAAAAGAAAAATGTCGATTTGGCTTCTCCCATCCTCCCATGTCCTCCACAAAAGTATTAATTCCATTGCAACTACAAACAAAGAGCAACGATGTTGAAAACAAAATAAATCTCATTAACTCTACATTGTCACAAGATACAACACTATCATTAGACTACCATGGCTTCTTGGATGCTATTCAACTAACAGAAGATGAATACATAATCACTCTATGAGCATCTATTTCACAACCAACTCTTTTCTTGAGAAGAGATCCAAAAGACATTTACACAAACAACTTCAGTCCTCATTTATCAAAATTATGGGGTGCAAACATGGACATTCAATTCATACTCAATCCTCATGGAGCTGCTGCTTATTGTACATCTTACATGGCTAAAATTGACAAGGAAACCACGTTAGTAGTTAAAGACGCTCTGTTGCAAAGAATTAACACAAATGCACCACCTAATGAGCGCATTAGAAGAGTTGGAAATGCAATATTGAACACACAACATATAAGTTCGCAACAAGCAGTATATTTAGCACTGTCCTTGCTGCTCTCCACTTCAACAAGACAATTCCAATACATAAACACTAATCCTCCCAAAAAAAATAACATTGTTACTTAAGCGCGGAGACCAATTACAAAAATTAAACCCGAAAAGCACAAACATTTTTTTTGATGACATCATTACAAAATACTTACGACATTTGGAAGACCTTTATGATGTTTCTTTGGCAATCTTTGTTAGCAACTATACAATAAATGGGAACAATGCAAAGAAAATGAAAAAGGGGAAAATTACACAGTTCAACAACTACAATGAGACAGAGGATCCAGAAAACTACTACAGAGAGATATGTGTCCTATTCTTCCCATTCCACATTATCGAGCCAACTCTTAGCAACATAGTTTCTACTTGGCATGATATGTACCACAACAACAAATACATCATAGATCCCAACAAAGAAAATTCCAACAAGCTAATTCCAAACAAATAAAAAAAACCTCAAGCAATTCCACTAACACAACATCATCATATACTAATCTTATCCAAAAAAACATTGATGGTTACGACATTGGAACAAATATGCCCAACCCTTAAAAAAAACTAAACAATACTTCAATAATACTCTGCTGCCATGTCAAACAATATGAACTAAATACACCAATGTGCCAAACAATATCAAATTTATAGACAACAGAATAAGAATAGGAAAACATACAAAATATGTCATCGCACACATAAACAAAAAATACCTAAGACAACCACTTCAAAAGGAAATCATTCCCACCTATTCTACACTAGTGCTTCTAAAGACATTCACAACAAAGAAGTATTCAACTTACTCAAACAAACTCCTCATATTCTAGAAGCAATAGACATAAGACACAAGACATGTAGCGAGCATGTAGCAAAACAATAACAACCCATTGAACACATTAGGATTGCATAAAACATTGCCATGTAAAGCCCGGAATGATAGTGAAAATATGTTCAAGAAATCTAAAAATCTATGATGGCTTGGTGAATAGAGCAGATGGCATCTTTCAAAATTCAATTCTTGTGAGAGAATTCCAATGTGTTGGATTTTGTTCCACAATAAAACAATAGGCAAGAAAACTCGTTTAAATAACTCCTCTCTATATACAAACAAAATAGAGAAGACATGGACACCAATATAGCAAATCATAAAAGAATTTCAAGTAGGTAATTAAAACAATTTCAACACAGTATCTCGAACACAATTTCCCATATAGCCAACTGCAACTAGGACAATACACCGTTCACAAGGACTATCCATGGACTACCTTGCATTTGACCCATTTTTTATCAAAACACGTGGTTTTACAAACACAGCAATGTCACGAATACAAAACCCTAAAAATTTTTACTTGTTAAAATCCCTTCAGCCGAAACACATCAAAGTAGACAAGATTGTACTATAAGAAATGGAACGACTCCAAATATATAGACAATGGATTTCCCTACAAATAAACTTCTAAAGGCAGCCAACACAAAACATTACAATCTCTTAATACATGAGCGTTCAACTCTCATTTAATAGACATTGTTAATGACAAAAGCCTCCTTCAAGCATCAATACTCTGCCTCCAAGAATTACACTGCAACGAAACTGCAACGAAACAACACACATATCCTTGCCAGAGTTCACATGCTTGCAAAAAACAAACGGTGTAGGAATAACAACATGTTTCAAAAAAGAAATACAACTATACCACAATAATTACATTCAAAACCAAGGCTCAGAATGCTTGTTGACAATCTTTCAAACACACACAACAAGACAAAGCACCCATAGACGCGCACACAGATGCATTTACTGAACTAAATAAAAAACTTACGAGTGCGTCTATTTGCACGTCTATTTCCACGTCTGGAGACCTGCGTCTAACAGTGCATCTATATAGCCACCCCTCCCAAAGCAGTGTACCATAACACTGATACCCAAATCATGCATTTTTTGGATACGAGAAAGTACAAATCCAAAGAGAGAAAACTTCCAAAAAAGATCAACTGCAAAAAGACTTACCTTCGATAGAGGTATGGAAGGTTCTTCTCCTTTTTCAAAGTTGTTTCTCTTCCTTGTTAGCCCTCTTCTCCTTTAAGCTTGGAAGTAAGTGTGGGTGCCTTCCTCTTAAGCGTTGAAACTGTGGATCTGCTAATAATGAAGAAAGCAAGCTGCGCGAAGTATAAGTAATGTAAAGAAAAGAAAAGCGAGCGCGCTAAAAGCAGGTTTAAAAACCATGTCTATAGATGCGTCTAATAGCACGTCTATATATGCATCTAATTACACAGATCAGACACAGTTTTAGACGCGCTTGTAGACGCGCACCACAGAACAGACATACGCGGTTTTAGACGTGCTTTTGTAGACGCGCACCACAAAACAGACAGATGCGGTTTTAGATGCGCCACAGAGTTTAAAATTAAATATTTGAAGAAAAGCAAAATTTTTTAGGTTGTTTGTTTGTAGGATGTGTTCATCTTCAACAAGTAGCTCCAATGAGGATGAATCCCTCCATATCCACCATCACAAAATGTGGTTGGAGCAAAAAATCAAATGTATGTGTGATCGATGTCGAGGAAACATGTATCGTGCATGTAGGATTACACTCAATCACATCTCAAAGTATGGAGAATGGGATGCGACCATAAACATGGTAAGGGTTTGTAAGTTAAGGTTGATTGAGATACCTATGGGTGTTCATATGTTTGAGTTATGATCCCGTTTTAATTTGATACAAGATGCAGTGCCACACCCGCATATGTTGCCCTATGCTCGTTGTGAGGAGGTGAAGCGTCGGCGATATGAGGTGGGATCTTCAGGAGGGATTGTTACGGATGCATGGAGTGATGGTGATAGTAGCCCTCCGCCATTACCTCATGAAGCCATGGAGGAGGAGGTGTTTGATGATATGGTGTGGGATTTATATGTCCATCAAGGAAGGGATGATAGCATGGAGCAAGATGATCTTTTTACTGCAGCATCAACTCCACTATTTGAGGGGTGCACATTCTCTGTTCTACATGCCTCCCTTGAGTTACTAAACTTGCAAACCATCTATGGATGGAGCAATGCAAGTTTGAATGCATTACTCAAGTAAGCTTTAAAGTCTATTTTGCAAACATGGTGAATTATGCTAGTGGGTCAATTACTCGAATGCTTTTCCTCATTTATGGTCTTCACGTGGAGGCTATTGTGTAAAATGCTTCAAGAACACTTATTTCATTAATTTTGGACTTGTCAATGTACAAATTCATTTTTACATATACTTTTGGACTAGTTTTCATATAAAATTTAAGAAAAACCCAATCTTCAAAGCACATATAAAAACATAAAAACAAGCATTTTTTTATATATTTTTTAAGGACATGAAACTAAAATTATAAAATTTAATGCAGCCTAGATAAGTTACATGAAAAAATAATATTCGGTTGTTGTAAACTCCCTTAATATTTAATGGTGCTAATAAACACCTTCAAAAGTTAAGCCTGAGATAAGTTACACAGAAAAGAGTGGTTTACAAAAAAAAGAGTGGTTCAGTAATTGTAAACTCTCTTCATATTTATAATAGTGTTTAGGAAACACTTTCAAAAGTTACAAGTGGAAGTAGCAAACTCTCACAATATTTATAATTTAGGTGTTGAAAAACACCAAAAGTTACAATAAGACTCTCATTGGAAGGCAAATTACACCAAAAGTTACAATAAGACTCTCATTGGAAGGCAAATTTATTTTCAAGACTACAGCTATTCAATTTGATGAATTTTCTATTGTCAAGTATTTAGCCTAAATTCAACCCATTCAAGAGCTGAGCTCATCTCATCCTCATCGATGTAGTTAAAATTATAGAACAGAAGTAAAGATTGATGAATTTTCTCCTGCATAACACTTTGTTTATTTCAAATGGCTTGCGCTTCCTGGGGGGGAAATCTTCCATAACGAGCCACACACGCAAAGATATCTCACTTTGAAATTCTATCAGCTCTCTCCTATATGACTGCAATTTATCTATTTCAGTAGTAGCCATACTTATTTTTCTTTTCTCTTCCTTCTCTAAGCCCTTCTGACAAGCAAAGTCATCCTTCTCGTACTGGGTTAATGAAGCTAGATTTTGCTTTCTCTCCTCTCTCTTTCCTTGGTTCTCGGCAATCCATACTTTGATGCTGCTAATGGCTTGCTTGACAGAATCGATTATCTTAAAAAGATCCATAAAAACGAGAGGAGGAAGGTAACGAGAGTGAGGAAGGTAACTAGAGGAGGTAAGGCAAGATGAAAGGAGTATGCTTGAGAAGAGGAGGTAAGGCTGCGGGCAAGATGGAAGGAGCAAGCTTGAGGAGAGGAGTAAGGTAAGAAGAGCAAAGTGGAAGAAGTGTTTGCTACAAGTGAGATATAGAAGATGAACGACTACTAGGGGATTTATAGAACTACAGACTCATAATGTGGGATGAAAGATTTAGAATAAAGAATTGGTAGAGGCTGAGATGACTAGATGCAAGACCATAACACGAGACATGTGAGACATGTAAGATAGTAAGTACATTGAAATCTATAAAATAAAATGATGGGATGCAAGACCGTAATGGGAGACATTTGAGACTGTCTGGAAATTTGGTTGGTCTTGATACTCCCTGATTTTCATAATCACAGAAACTAACTTGTTTGTAGACCTGTCCATCATGACATATGACAAAGTGAATTTGTGTAGTAAATAGTAAGATGCATGTTCATAATGATATGATAAAAGAACACTTACCTGAACACCCTGTGAAAGCCTGTAAATGAGTTGACAAACCAACAATGGTTGTCATCAAGATCCCATACTATCAAGCTCCAATGTGAACTACATCACCAATAAAGAGCGATAAGATTTATCACAATATTAGGTATTAATTGACACAATATTACAAATAAGAGAGTAAAAGAAAGATTGAGATGATACTTACTTCTCATAATATGGCATAAAGACAACTAGCATGCCATCCAAGTCTAAAGGTTGTAGCATTGAACAAACATCATCTACTGTCTTCTTGGTATCACTAAGTACAGCTGAAAGAAGAGAATCGAGCATATAGACGCGATTTTGTACTGATCTAGGAAAGTGAGATATAACCGTACTGCAGCAATAAATAAACAAATGTTAGAAGCAGATTGAATCAAATGATTGAAGTATCAAGCCAAGAGATGTTCATATCAAACCTGAGGATGGCCATCATGACTTTGTCATTAGCCTCTTTCAAAGGGTCGGAGAGGATTGTAACTTCCTCGCTGCCAAAAGTCAAAACACGAGGTTGCTTGCTAATGATAACCCTAACTCAAAAGAGCTCCCCATTTCGTCCAATACAGCGGTTACATTAGGACAACTTATGGGCGTAGCAACCAATGTTTCCTCTGGATGCTCCACCATGTTATCAATAAATGCCTTAATGATAGATGACATAAATGCATATAGATGCAAGTCTGTATATGTCGACAATGAGGTTTCACCGCTGCTCAAATTAAAAATTTGAGCAAGGAGCAAAAAGCAGTTATATCTGACTCTCCACCCACAACTGTGGTCATGATTTTGCTTTGCTGCAGGGCATGTTACATACTCTATTTGATCTTCTAAGTCACCTTCCATTTGCATAAGTGCATCTATAGCACCTACCAACTTTCGAGCCGATCTACACATCAAAATAGAAAACATAAATGAATGTGCGCATTGCATAGGATGCATCTCATTGACATAATTATGACACAAGTAGGTTATACTTACTCTGACACACTGCCATGGATAGATGCTATTGAATTGACAAAGAAACATTGCTTGGTTAAGATGTCCACAATTACCAAGCTCCAATGCAAGCTACATTATCAATTAAGAATAATTATTATTTGATATAATCCTCCACAATGTAAGAGATAAGCTAGGTAGGGATTGATACTCACTCCTTGTGATATGCAGTAAAGATAACTCGCGCCGTAGTCAAATCAATAAGTTGCAACCACTTAAAAACATCATCTATGGTCTTCTGCTTATTGCTAAGTACACTAGAAACAATATGCACATCTGTGTATATATAGGGGAAGCTGTTGTAAAACCATACTGTAATAAAAAGAAAAGAATATTAGTTCATTTGATCCAATGGAAATACAAAAGCATAAAGTCAATAAAAAGTTTGTGTCAAACCTGAGGATGGCTATTATGACCTTGTCATTAACCTCTTTCTTGAAGTTTATAAGGATTGAAATGTCCTCTTCATCGAATAGAAAAGTAAGAGGTTGTTCTCGAACTTGAAATCTAACTTGAAATGACTTCTCCATTTGCTGCAAGGTATGATTATTTTCTAGAGTCATCCGATGGATAGCCAGAGCAGCTTTGCTTTCTTGAGATGAGCTTTCTATATTCTCTACTAGCTGCAGATGCATCAACCATGAATAATAGCTGGATGACAGCTATCCTTATGTACTCTAGTTCATGGCTCAGTTAGTATGCCACCTTAGTTAGCTGAGTTTGGTTTGAGACCCACATATAGGGTTCTTCTATTTCTTTGTACTAGAGTTCTTTTGGATTTCACAACTAAGAAGAGGAAAACTGTTTTCAGCCTCCACCTTTGTGTGTATTCCCCCATTGTGTACCTGAGAAAGTCACAAGTGAGGCTGATACAGGAGTTCGGGAGAGGTAGCCAGTCTGGGAGATTATTAGCAGCATTACAGGGTGGCACATCTGGACCTCGCGCTGCGCGCAGATCCTCGGTGGCACCTCCTTATCGACTGCCCAGATCATGGCGGAGATTTGGAGTGAGATTATTCATACCCTCAGAGGCCAGTGGGACCAGATTCAGGGAGACTCCCGGGCCGGTCAGGAGAAGCGGAGATGCTTCCTCCGGGCTTGGGACACACAGGGCCTCTTCTTCGAGCAGACTACGCAGGGCCTTCGGTGGCACTACTCACCACCCCGATGGTTGTTCATTCACACTCGTCTTATCCCTCTGTGAGAGTATGATTTATTATGCTACCTTTTAGGGCTGTGTCCGATTTGTGAACGCAGCCCGTCAGCTATAAGCTGACCTCTTGTATCTTGTTCTCGAAGTAATATAATTAGCACTGTCTTTTCGGCAAAAAAAAAAAAGAAAGTCGCAAGTGAGACTCCTTCCTTCTCTCCCACTATCTTCACATGGTATCAGAGCCTGGTTCGTGGTAAGGAGTTCAAGAAAGCAAACCAAGTTCGCGGTGTCCTGGTAAGAAGACTAGTGTTGCTTTCCTTTTTCAAGTTTGGGAGCAAATCTCTACAGGTAGCATAGCTGGAAAGTGCAAGAGTGCATTGTAAATAGCTCTTTGATCTTCAGTCAAGGGGGAGTTCTCCATGCCCTTGAATTCATCTAGTAGTTGCAAAATCCTTATTTGGCTCATCTCGAGTCTGTTGTCACTTGCATCTTCACAAATGTTGAGTTAAGTATCATCAAGGGCACGTAAAGTGGTCTTCTGTAAGATCATGTTTGTCAGTTGTTGTCGCTTCTCGTCAACAAGCATATGAAATCTTATAGTAAGTGGAAGCAAGTGCCTTAATGTCTTGGTCTATTTGGATAATTCCACGCATGTGGCATTTGAGAAAGTAGGATCATGTTCGATTGCTTGTCAAGATTAGCTCACATTCATTTTGGAAAGGGATTCTCTTTAGCAGCTCATTGATGAAGAAGCCCTCGAAGTGGTGGGCTGGATGATAGTTGGTAAAGCATATGAGTCATGTGCTTGGGTATACACTATTCCCAAATGAGTCCTTTATTGTGTTGTGGGTTTTGCCATGCTTTCAATCCTTCTGTGGTGTGAATGATTTCCAATACTCATAAAATAGTGAGCTGCTCTAGTGCGCTCGAACAACCATAGTATGTGTCAATGGGATTAATTATTGTGACACAGTAGATTTGCAAGTACCTTTGATGAAGGTTAGGTGGTGAGGAGTCGATTGGATATATAGCTTCGCTACAATGGATAGTCGGTACTTGCAAACACGGATCAATGCCAACTCATCGAGGGATGCATTGTTGTGACACAGTAGCTTTGCAAGTACCTTTGATGAAGATTAGGTGGTGAGGAGTTGATTGGATATACAGCTTCACTAGAATGGATAGTCAGTACTTGCAAACACAAATCAATGTTGACTCAGTCAATGATGTTGGTTTTGAAAACACATATACTAAAATCATATTTAGCTTCAAGGGATCTATTGTGTCAACAAGGACCAGGAATTTTGCATATTATATATTCAAATTTAGCCTCCCAACAAGCTCAGTTTTCATGGCATACTTTAGTAAGAAGTATGAGAGACCTATATTTATGATCCTTTGGATGTTCATGTGTCCTTGCCACAATAGTAGGATTGCAGCATGGTACAGTATGAAATTTTGGTGTTGTTGATTTGGGCAAAAATACAACCACCTATGCATCCTCGGATCCAAAGGCAACTTCGTGTCTGGATGGTTGTCAAAGAGAAAACCATATTTGCATTTGCCAAAAATGTGTTGATCGGTCTGGCAAGTGCTGTTGCATCTATGCATTTGCTTTCTTTGCACAAGCTTCCATAACTTCAGCTCCAAGGAAAGTTATGAAATTTGTAAATCCTGATCTTCTTCATATGGAACATGGGCGTCTATCTCATTCGTAACTTGATCAACATCATCATCATGTATCCATAGCATAATGTGTGCATGCAGTGATCTGTGACTCTATATTTCATATCTAACTAATAAAGCTTCACCCTACCCAACAAGACATTGTCACTCAAGATATATTGTTGTAGGAATTTTGAAGGCTGAGAAGGGGCTGAGAACACTCGACAGGGAAATCTCCCCAAGTGAACTGCAGGCTATATTGCTTCACAAGTTGTTCGAGGACATCATCAAGCTCTAACCATCGTGTCTCAATAACCTCATCGGTCGTCAATGTTAAGAATATGTGGCAGGCCCCATTCATTGACCATCCTCATTAGATCATTTAGGTTTCTTCGATGCCAGGATGGAGACCCTAAGATTGATGTTGGGATCTCAAACTTTAATATATCTCTCATCAATTCCTCACTTGTCGTGTTTGGTCTTTCACGATGCTTTCAATCGATATCTCTTTGCTGAATAGTGGTTTGCATTCCATTTGCAATTGCAAATGGTTGCTGGACTTGATATATGAGAAGTAGGTATATCGCTTGTACAATGTAAACACTGAGAAGAATGTCGATATCCTCATTTTCAAATCCTCATGAAAGAATAGCTGACCATAGTGTGCACCATGTTCGAAAGGGAAAAGAAATGGGAAAATTGCACTCTCAATTGTCAAATCCTTGCTTTCTATCATTCCATTTTGTGTGGCAACCACTTGTCGTTCAATCGAATTTCCTTTTGCACGTATCATGATTTTCCCAACCTCTCTAGTCATCGTCGGCCTAGAGAGTTGTGCCTTGTTGGGAATGTGGTCAACATGCTCCAATAGGTATAAGTAGTTTCTTTCGTGTGCACTACCCATCACCTCAAATGGAAAATCACTAGAATGTTTCTGTCTTGGGGGGGTCACTCATCATATGTAACTATATCACGTGAGTTCAACAGAAGGAAATTTTTTATTTCTAAAATTTACAGAAATAAATATACATAAGGGACTATTTAAAATAGTTCTGAAAAAAATTTACAGATTTGTATAGAAAAGGGGTACATTTTATTAATGAAAAATTTATAGATAAGGTATTTTAGAAATAGGCCTTGAATGCATGTGATATAGAGGGTTTATACATAGTGACCCCCCCGAGGTTTCTGTAGTATCTCTACTATAGCATCTAATGAGACAACACTAATACCTAGCCTAGGCTGAGTCCTCTCAAGCATTTTTTTGTATCGCTTTATGATCGGGTTCGATGCAAGATTGAAAGATAATATGTCTCTAGTGCTAGACAAGAAATCGTCCAAACTTTGGCAGATTCTCTCTTTCGATTCCTGAGGATTATCCAATAATGATCTTGATGTCACAATTGGCCTACTGCTAGTGATTACATCACCTTTGTTACATTTAGACTCAGATCCAATACCGATAGCACTTGCATATGGAAAACATGTGTGTGAAGAATGGATTGTATGTACTCGGTCTCATATGGGACAAAGTACACTTTTTGGAATTCATGTGATATGCATGTCTTGCAAAGCATGCACGTCGCAAGGTCCCCATGAGATTTCTCCACATGTACATTTGAGAAACAATAAGGAGGGACTAGAAATCTGATTGTTGGAGGATTTTGGATTGGAAGAGTTTCTTTCTTTTTCCAGTCTAGAGCTTGCACTTTCCACACAATGTACAGAATTGCAACCTTTTGATGCGTTGTGAGCAATCACAATTCCATATTCTTAACATTGCATCTACAAGGATCCAAGCTCTTGCTTATGTTTGTGATTCGTGATTCCATATTCTGGGAAGTAGCAAGCTAAGGGTGTCCACTTTTTGTTCACTCCCCAATCCTTAGGAGGTGGAAAAACAAGCTTTTTAGCACATAAAAATGCAAATCTCACCTACTTCCTTATGGATCTAGTCTTTGAAGTCTTCAAACACAACATCACACATGCTATTGTGCACACAATGGTATAGTGTGATCGAAAATTCGATGCACACACAAAAAATTTCTTTGTGTCACACGGCATGGTTCAGTCACACCTTTGTCACGAACAGAGAGTGTCATATTAAATTCTAAATTTCTCACTCATTTTAGATTAAATGTTATTGAAAGTCTGTAGGTGGTCTCTTTACATTATGTAGAGCTTAACTTGATTTATTGGTAATTATTTGAATGATTTATCTAATTATAAATAATTATTTATAATAAATAAAGTCATAAAATACATGCATTTTAGTAGCACACCGAATTTTTTTAGTATTTTGAATAATTAAGCGAATCCAATTTGGTGAAAGGTTAGCAGGCACATAAGGGTGTGTGATTCAATCATCAAATCCCAAATCCAACGGTTAGATTTAGGAACATTGAAGTTTAATTTTTACTTTAACTCCTTAGAGGATCAACAAAGAATATTAAAAATAAATCTAGTAATTCTCAAACATTACCAAACATTTCAAAAATGTCAATATTTTTAGTCCTCCGCATAATGAATAAGAGGAAAAAGATTTGGTTAAATTTGAGTAAGGGAAACGTACAATATGGCCTCCAAGAGTGAAATCTGCCTTTTGTGGGGGAAAAAGGGCCACCCAAGCCTAATACCAAGACAAGGTAGGCTTGGTATTAGGCTTGGTGAGGTAGGCTACGAGCATCACCGACCCTAGTGGCAAGCCTTTGGAGTGTGCATGCTGCCCATGTGGAAGGCTGAGTCATCTATTTTTGCCTTGCAACCATGCCACGTTATTAGACCGCATGGTGCCATGTCATTAAGGAGATGTGACATCACTCCTTACCATATCACCTTAGATTGCTACACGTGCAGCCACATGTGCCACCTCATCATTCCACATCATAGGAAATCTTGGAGCCATGTCATCACACCTTGCCGCCTTGGCATACCTCGTCAACATTGCCATGTCACCAATCCCTCCAGCTCAATTTGCCATGTCAATCTACCACCTCATGAATGCCAACTCATCATGCCACATCACATTTCCACATCATGGAAGAGACTCATATATTCCACACCATATTGCCACATCATCACCATGCATGGTGCCACATCAACCACATGTATACACATCATGGATGGCGAGCCACATCATCAACATGCATGGTAAGTTATACATGCATGTGATTTGAGTGCATGAGGCATAGAATACCATGATCGAGGTTTATGACCACGATGTGTGTGAGGCATAGAATACCACGATCGAGGTATTTGGAAGTGGCAAAATAATCAAATGACAAATCAAATTGTCATGATTTATGACCACGATCGAGGTATTTGGAGGTGTCCAAAGATGGCAAAATAATCAAATTGTCATGGTTTATGACCAGGATTGAGGTATTTGGAGATATTTGGAAGTGGCGAAATAATCAAATTATTATGGTTTATCACATAGGTTATTCTCAAAATGCATTATGAAAATATTAATCAAGATAGGCACATATGTTATGTGAATATTAAACTAAAATAAAATCAAACGATGCAAATATTCAAATTAACATTAGATTCCATGTATATATAATATGATTAAAATCAACTTATTTGAGTAGACCACAAAAATTAGTTTCAAAACAAAATCAAACGTAATTTTAGTAGCCAATTATTTTCAATCTTAGCACCTTCTCCACCAATAATAATCAAGAGCAATCTAGCACATTACATATCATAGTTTTGGGATCATCAGTTGATCAAATAGATTTTTATTAGGTATCAGTAGTTGATTACATATTTTGTATTTGATATGTATAGGCTCACTGTCTATATCCATATAAGATTTGGTCTGCAAATGATTTGGTATGTGCCACGTGGAAGGTATAATGCGTACATTTTTGCATCCACTCCCTACTAGTGACTACGTATCAAAAATGGTGCACGTACTAACCAAATATGCATGGACTTATCTGTTGGGGATGAAACTTTGCATGGTTCTTAGGCTACCATAGACCTACATCCATGCAAGATTTTGTCTCCAACTGATTTGGTATATGCCACGTGGAAGGTATAATGCATACATTTTTGCAAGCACTCCCTACTAGTGACTACATATGGAAAATGGCGCACGTACTAACCAAATATGCATGTGGACTTATTTGTTGGGGATGAAACTTTGCACTACTCTTAGGCTACCTTAGATCTAAATCCATGCAATATTTGGTCTCAAATTGATTTGGTATGTGCCACATGGAAGGTATAATGCGTACATTTTTACAAGCACTCCCTACTAGTGACTATGTATGGAAAATGGCACACATACTAACCAAATATGCATGTGGACTTATCTATTAGGGATGAAACTTTTCACAGCTCTTAGGATACCCTAGACCTACATCCATGCAAGATTTAGTCTCTAAATGATTTGGTATATGCCAGGTGGAAGGTATAATGCGTACATTTTTACAATCCCTACTAGTGACTACATATGAAAAATGGTGCACGTACTAACCAAATACGCATGTGGACTTATATGTTGCAGATGAAACTTTGCACAGCTCTTAGGCTCCCTAGACGTACATCCATGCAAGATTTGGTCTCCAACTGATTTGGTATGTGCCACGTGGAAGGTATAATGTGTACATTTTTACAATCCTTACTAGTGACTACGTATGAAAAATGGCACATGTACTAACCAAATATGTATGTGGACTTATATATTGGGGGTGAAACTTTGCAAGATTCTCAAGCTACCCTAGACCTACATCCATGCAAGATTTGGTCTCCAACTAATTTGGTATGTGCCACGTGGAAGGTATAATGTGTACATTTTTACAATCCCTACTAGTGACTACGTATGAAAAATGGTGCATGTACTAACCAATATGCATGTGGACTTATCTATTGGGGATGAAACTTTGCAAGACTCTCAGGCTACCCTGGACCTACATCCATGCAAGATTTGGTCTCCAACTAGTTTGGTATGTGTCACGTGGAAGGTATATTGTGTGCATTTTTACAATCCCTACTAGTGACTACGTATGAAAAATGGCGCATGTACTAACCAAATACACATGTGGACTTATTTGTTGGGGATGAACCTTTGCACAGCTCTTAGGCTACCCTAGACCTACATCCATGCAAGATTTGGTATCCAACTGATTTGGTATATGCCATGTGGAAGGTATAATGTGTACATTTTTACAATCCCTACTAGTGACTACGTATGAAAAATGGCACACGTACTAACCAAATACGCATGTGGACTTATCTATTGGGGATGAGACTTCTCATGGCTCTTAGGCTACCCTAGACCTACATCCATGCAAGATTTGGTCTCCAACTGATTTGGTATGTGCCACATGGAAGGTATAACACGTACATTTTTAAAATCCCTACTAGTGACTACGTATGAAAAATGGTGCACGTACTAACTAAATATGCATGTGTACTTATCTGTTGGGGATGAAACTTTGCGCAGCTCTTAGGCTACCCTAGACCTACATCCATGCAAGATTTGGTCTCCAACCGATTTGGTATGTGCCACGTGGAAGGTATAATGCATACATTTTTACAATCCTTACTAGTGACTTCATATGAAAAATGGCGCATGTACTAACCAAATATGCATGTTGAATCATCTGTTGGGGATGAAAATTTGCATAGCTCTTAGGCTACCCTAGACCTACATCCATGCAAGATTTGGTCTCCAAATTATTTGGTATGTGCCATGTGGACAGTATAATGTGTACACTTTTTTAATCCCTACTAGTGACTACGTATGAAAAACTCGGGGGGTCGCTATGTGTAAACCCTCTATATCACGTGCATTCAAGCCCTATTTCTAAAATCCCTTATCTATAAAATTTTCATTACTAAAATGTACCCCTTTTCTATACAAATCTATAAATTTTTTTTAAAACTATTTTAAATAGTCCCTTATGTATATTTATTTCTGTGAATTTTAAAAATAGAAATTATCCTTCTGTTGAACTCACGTGATAGGGTTACATATTATGAGTGACCCCCCCGAGATGAAAAATGGCACACGTGCTAACCAAATATGCATGTGGACTTATCTCTTGGGGATGAAACTTTGCACGGCTCTTAGGCTACCTTAAACATACATCCATGCAAGATTTGGTTGCCAATCAATTTCGTATGTGCTGCGTGGAAGGTATAATGCATACATTTTTGCATGCACTCCCTACTAGTGACTACGTATGAAAAATGGCAAACATACTAACCAAATACACTGGTGGACTTATCTGTTGTGCATGAAACTTTGCACAGCTCTTAGGCTACCCTAGAAATACATCCATGCAAGATTTGGTCTCCAACCGATTTGGTATGTGTCACGTGGAAGGTATAATGTGTACATTTTTACAATCCCTACTAGTGACTACGTATGGAAAATGGCGCACGTACTAACCAAATACACATGTGGACTTATCTTTTGGGGATGAAACTTTGCACAACTCTTAGGCTACCCTAGACCTACATCCATGGAAGATTTTATCTCTAACTGATTTGGTATGTGCCACGTGGAAGGTATAATACGTACATTTTTACAATCCCTACTAGTGACTACATATGAAAAATGGCGCACATACTAACCAAATACGCATGTGGACTTATTTGTTGTGGATGAAACTTTGTACAACTCTTAGGCTACCCTAGACGTACATCCATGCAAGATTTGGTCTCCAACTGATTTGGTATGTGCCATGTGGAAGGTATAATGTGTACATTTTTACAATCCCTACTAGTGACTATGTATGAAAAATGGTGCACGTACTAACCAAATACTCATGTGGACTTATCTATTGGGGATGAAACTTTGCACCGCTCTCAGGCTACCCTAGACCTACATCCACGCAAGATTTGGTCTCCAACTGATTTGGTATATGCCATATGGAAGGTATAATGTGTACATTTTTACAATCCCTACTAGTGACTATGTATGAAAAATGGTGCACGTACTAACCAAATACGCATGTGGACTTATCTATTGGGGATGAAACTTTGCACAGCTCTTAGGCTCCCTAGACCTACATCCATGCAAGATTTGGTCTCTAACTGATTTGGTATGTGCCACATGGAAGATATAATGCGTACATTTTTACAATCCCTACTAGTGATGACATATGGAAAATGGCGCACGTACTAACCAAATATGCATGTGGACTTATCTATTGGGGATGAAACTTTGCATGGCTTTTAGGCTTAAACAATCATCTTGAATCAGAATCTAATAACTCCACATATGATCCTCTAGTCGTGCTCTGACGTGGCTCCTGTATGACCCACTTCCCAACCGTCTGCTATGTGCCCTCAGGCAAAGCCGGATCAGATGGGCCAGCCTTATCTCCTAGATTAGATGGGCGAGCCTCATCAAAGGAGGGAATGCTGCACGAGCCACCATTGCCATCTCTGCCTCCCTCGCCTCCTCTATGTATGTGTGCCTTAGCTCCCAAAGTCGTGCATCTGCGAATACTCGTGCCTCAAATCTAGTCCGAGTAATCGTCTCTACATGTAGAAGACGCTGGTCTCGGCATCGCCCAAGCTGCTGCTCCACCCACTGTTGCAATGATATATGAAGCTCTGCCTCTCGCTCAATACGGCATGCCTCCTCTACTCGTGCCTCATCACCTGGCATGAAATCACCATATGAGAAGCATCGCAAAACACACGCTACAACCACTGAAGTATCAGCACCCTCCTGCTACAGTAAAGCTCTCTGTGCCTCCTCCTTGTAGTGCTCTGTCAAGTGGGCAAATGGATCAATGGCCTGACGATGACCAAGATACAGATCATCCATGCCTAATCCTCTGTATGTGGCCACATCAATGTCAGCAAAGCATACAGGGCACACACTGATCATGCCACCATGTGGTGGGTCATGCAATAGAGATGTGCGATGTGGCCGCACCCTAGTCAAACTATCCTACAGTGTCAAAATCCTCGTGGCAAAGGACACAAGCGGCGGTAGGAAGCCTATGACTGGTGCATCTATGGGTGTCCTAGTCGGCACATCTACAGGAGGAGGGGGGTACAGGGCCACACTAGGGTGGATCCTATGGTGAGATGGATCACGACATCCAACATCTCACAATGCCGGTGCAGAGATAGTGTACAGCTCTGGTGCCTCGTGTCGATGCTGAACACTTGTAGTCTGACGCTCTTGATGCCCCATCCTACCATGTCCCGCTCCTGATCATCCGCTCCTAATCATGGATGAGTACTAAGGTAGTCTACCCGATGACTAAGCACAAACTCGACGTATAGCTACATGGCAAATGACTTGGCTATCTGGTGGTTGTGAGGCAATCGACCACCATTCGTAGTGAGATATCTCGGATAAATGTGTACTGCTATGACAGGATGCCTACAACGTAAAATATAAAAGGGCTGCCCTGATCATGGTCGCATCGCCTCAGTGTGACCATCCCAAAACATATCCTCTAAGGCCTGCCTGTGAGGTGACTCATGCTCAAACAACTCTCGAATGGCTCTCCAATCCAAGCCATGACCACCAATCTTTGCCTTAGCTTGTGCCTGAAAAGTATCCAAAACGTCCTCAACTGTGTCTTATCGACCTAGAGCATCAATGACTGAATTGAGACTCGCAACCAAGTGAGGGGGTGCCCTAGCATCCTGCAGTGCCCTCATCTTAGCTCTCAAAATCACTATCTACATATGAACAGTGGTGCCAGAACCTACGCGCTGGCTAGTGCATGCACAAAAAAACACATGGAAATCAATATTCTATTTGGGTAATGAAAATTAATATTCAATGGGACTTAATAATCTATTTGCGTAATGAAAACTTTTAGCTAGCCAATTTTGATTGAATTTTTACAAAAGCTCATTGCAAGGTTTCATGGAATCACATAAGTCTTTGTATTTGTCTATGTAAAGTTCTATATCCATACATATATCTACAACCTTCCCTAGTTCCCTATTTCTATAGTTTCATGTGCCACCTAAAGGGATTGCTAGCCACATGATCTACCCTCTCCTTGCATCAACCTCTCGCACCATATGATTTGAAAATGATGTGTAGGCGAATGTGTTATTCAAATCATCCTATTTGTTTGATTGATTACACTACTCATATACTCCTTGATGAGGTAGGATGTCATTGGGATCATCCTACACACCTAACAGTAGATGGGCCAAATGTGTGGCTATGCCTACAATAGTGCTATGTTGCAAATGCAACACATGCACTCCCTACATGCTCTAAGTTGCTCCACTCTTCAATGGAAGATGCACCACCCAATAGTTATTTAACAATGTTATTGAAAAAGGGATTTACATGTACATCCTTGGTCTTATTTCATTAAATTCAAAGAAATTTCAAACTTTATGTTAAAGATGCTACAATTCCCTAATTTGAAAAATAATATAAAAAATACTTTAATCTCTTTTTTAAAATAAACGAAATAGATGATTTTAAAAAACAAAATATATATATTTTGACATTTAAATAAAAACTTCACTAACTTGAAAAATAATATAAAAGCTACTTTAAACTCTTATTTTCTTTTTTTTAATAATTGATTTCTAAAAACAAAATTTAAACATTTTTATATTTAATTCAAATCTTCACTAATTTAAAAAATAACATAAAAATTAATTTAATCTCTTTTTTTTAATAGATGATTTTAAAAAACAAAATATATACGTTTTGACATTTAAATAAAAACTTTACTAACTTAAATAATATAAAAGCTACTTTAAACTCTTATTTTCTTTTTTTTTAAAAGATGATTTTTAAAAATAACATTTAAACGTTTTTTTAATTTAAATAAAAAAATCACTAATTTAAAAAATAACATAAAAGCTACTTTAATCTCTCTTTTTTTTAATGGATGATTTTAAAAAACAAAATATATACGTTTTCACATTTTAAATGAAAACTTACGTAATTAAAAAAATAATTTAAAAAAACTTTAAAATGCATTTTAAATTTTAAAATATTTTATAATTAAATTAGATATTCCTGTAAACTAAAATTTAAATAAATTTTCGCAAAAAAAAAGCTACATTTAAAAAACCTTACTTGGAATCTCCCGCTCCATCCATCTCCGTCGGTCCTTCTCCATCGCTCTCGCAATTTCGTCGATTTTGATGAGGAGGAGCTCAATCGAGGTTTGAAGAATGAGGGGGTCCCTCTCTTTATATACAAAAATTTAGGGTTTCAATACCACGATCGAGGTATTAGGATGCCATGTACCTCGATCGTGGTATTGGACATGCCACATACATCATCAGTCCAGCATACCACTTGCAATGCCATATACCTCCGTCATGGTATTTCACATGCCACATACACATCAGTCCATCATACCTTGATCCAAGTATAGACATGCCACGATACCTCGATCGAGGTATCTCAGCTGCCAGCATAGTACATGTCGGATGCCACATACCTCGATCATGGTATTTGACATGCCACATACACATTGATCTAGCATACCTCAATAGAGGTATAGACCTGCCATGATACCTCGATCGAGGTATGTCAATTGCCAGCATAGTACATGTTGGATGCCACATACCTCGATCGTGGTATTTTACATGTGGCCATGTCATCGATCGAGCATACCATGATCGAGGTATGTGGACTTGCCACGGTACCTCGATCAAGGTAAGTCAGCTGCCATTTCGGATGCCACATACCTCAATCGTGGTATTCGACATGACCCATGTCATCTATCCATGATACCTCAATCGAGGTATGTGGACTTGCCACGATACCTTGATTGAGGTATAGGCTCGGCTCGGTGGAATATGGTAGAGGACCTCGATCGAGGTATTGGCTTGGTTCGATTGTCCTCATGTGTGAATTTCATTGGAGACAATATCTCGATCGAGGCATTTCACACCGAAGCAAAACCTTTGTATTTTCACTCGAGGGGGTGTCATACTCCCCCGCAAGTGGTTCGGAAGTGGACACCCTTAGCTTGCTACCTCCCATTCTTAACATTGCATCTACAAGGATCCAAGGTCTTGCTGATGGCTTTTAGATTGGAAAATTTTCTTGCTTTTTCCACTCTAGAGCTTGCACTTTCCACATGATGCACAAAATTGCAACCTTTTGATGCATTGTGAGCAATCGTGATTCCATATTCTTAACATTGCATCTACAAGGATCCAAGCTCTTGCTGATGGTTGTAATTTGTGTTTCTTCTTGTCAAATGTTCTTCTTATATATAATGCATAGTCTTTAAGCAATCTAGTCTCAGGAGAAGTCCGATCTCTTTATATAGTCTGCGATTCCCCTAGCAGAATGCTTATGAGAGTCAAGCCATACAATTTGTAGAATGATCATCAAAATCAAGTCATAAATGCATAGTCTCTAAGCAATCTAGTCTCAGGAGAGCACTCCGGTATCTTAGCAAGGTCTACAATTCCCCTGGGAGAATGTTTATGAGAGTTAGTCATATAATGTGTAGTCTCTAAGCTAGCTAGCTTGAAGAGTACTCTAGTCTTTTGACACGGTCCGCAATTCCTATGGCAAAATGCTCATGAGAATGAAGTCATATAATGCATAGTCTCTAAGCAATCTAGCCTCAAGAGCAATCCAGCCTCTTGACACGGTCTATGATTCCTTGGCAGAATGCTCATGAGATTGAAGTTCTATAATGTATAGTCTCTAAAGAATCTAGCCTCAGGAGCACTCCGGCCTCTTAGCATGGTCTGCAATTCCCCTGGCAGAATGCTCACAAGAATGGACTTAGGTCTTCCCATGATCTAAAATGCCTAATCTTATGGTTTGCATACCATGATATTAATATGTTATCTGAAGTTGCTGGAAAGTAAGTACGGGCCACCTCCTTGGAAGGAGAGTATTTCCCACCCCCCAAAGTATTACAACATCCAAGGGAGCTGCACTGCTACTCAACTGAGGAAAACGCAAGAAAGAGAGCTGCCACAGTACTGGGCGAACCTGCACTCAGGGTACACGAGTCAGGGGAGACACAAATTTCAACAGACACAGCAAAACACACATGGATCTCCCTCAAGTACCGAAGCTTTTAAGAGATTACAAGATTGAAGAAGGAGAGATGTTGGAGTCCCCTCCATAAGGAACGTGATTAAAGAGCGTAACGGATAGCCACCCATGTAGCAACTCCACTAGATAGTCACTTTTTCTCTGCATTCTGCGCTTCGTATGAGTCCTATAATGTATGATTTTGATATGCTTTGTAGAAGGAGCAAGGATACGCTGGTAGTAAACTAGTGACCTCCTCGGAATGAGTATTACAAAGAGCTCCTCGGACTGAGCTTACTGTAATGGACACCATACACGTCTGGGGCCGTGAGCACGTCACGATTTCAAGATTAGGGCAGCTCCATGCTCATTAGTGTAGTATTGATGGAATAGCATGGTTGAGGGTGCAAAGGAAACCCCAAGATAGCTGGAAGTAAACAAAAAAAGTACTACACATCTTGTAAATGTATGGTCGAATGTTCCGCTATAATGCCACCCTGGTTGTTGCGACTATTGTACTCAGTACCCACGTCTGGGATTTCATTTCATAATTGTACCTCCGTGTTCTCTTCTCTACTGTGGTATACTGAGAATAGATGGTTTCCTCATCTACTGTGTTCTCTTCTCTACTGTGGTATACTGAGAATAAATGGTTTCCTCTATGTTTGAAGAGCATTCGTAGACTTCAATGCTTGAGGAATACTGACAGTGTGGAGTATCGAGGGCCTTAGATAATACAACTCCAGGACGGTTGAGAGTGGAAAAATACCCCAGGATAATGGAGAGCTAAGAGCCCCGTCACCGAAAATGTATGGACTCGACGACTAGAATACAGACTCGGATTATGACGAGAGAAAGGAACTAATGATATAGCTTATGGGACAGCTTTGATAGTCTGCATGAAAGTTGTAGACGATGCAAAATGAAAGCGTGATAGTGATGGAGGCATCGTAAGTCAATTAGTTTCTGGCACTAAACGGCCAAAATATCAAAAGGACGTAAGAAATGTCGATAAAGCCACGTCCATGCATGGTACCTATCCAGCGATCTCTTATCCAGGGTGATAGTATGCGCCATAATATGCACCCGACTACACAACTACAAAGGAAATGCCTTCTATGATACTGTTGGACCCATGAAGAGATGAGAGACTCGTGAGCATTGGAGAGTGCAAGGATGGGCTTCTCTCGAGTCTTTTTGTGCATGAGGTCCCAAACTACATTGAAGCTAAGCACTCGGACTAATAGTGAACAGACTCATGCACGTAGGAGAACGATTTCTCATGGTCTTATCCATAGTTCAAACAGAGGTGGAGAGTTCACATCAACTTAATTCAAGAGTTACTGCAAAAGTCACGGGATCAAGAGGCAGAAACCCCCACCATATACATCACAACAAAATGGAGTAGCAAAACACAAGATGCGCGTCATCTGTGAAATGGGCAGGAGTATGATGAAAGGGAAAGATTTGCCAAATTCTTTCTGGGCTAAAGCATGTAACACTATAGTTTACATTCTCAATCGTAGCTACATGAAAGTTGTGAACGGGATGACTCCACTGCAGGCCTTTTTTGGTAAGAAAACTTGAGCTGCACATTTCAGAGTTTTTGGATGTGACTGTTTTCTGCATGTCCCTGATGCTAACAAGACCAAATGGGAACCGAAGAGCTGGAAATGTATTTTCTTGGGCTACAGTGAAGAGACGAAGGGTTACCATCTATTGAGCCCAACTGACTACGACTAGTGGCTATATAAGAGCAAGCCTGTGAAGCCCATTTCATCACTTAGCATCCAGCCTCCATCCTCTACTGTTTCCAGCACGCTATCGAAGCTTCTCTCACAGGAGCGTACGGTTGGGAGGCAATCCCATCTGTTGTATAAGTTCTATAGTAATCAAAATTTTGATTCTCCATACTATCTGGTTTTCTCTCTTGCGTACGAGATTCTATTATCTGTTGAGCACAGACGTCGTATTGTTTTCTTACATGATTGCCCTCCCACACATAAAACATCTTCCTACTCTTAAATAACAAGTCTTTATTTCTTGCAACCTATTTTCAAATTCACTTTCAATTTCCCTCCACAATGGTGTCCACAAATTTCTAATTTCATTTACAGCATGTGTCTCCTCTCCATTTTCCTTCAAAGAGAAACAATGAATGCTCTTTCCTCAACCTTGTAATTTTGATATTGAAAAGCAATTTTTAGACTTGCAATGTTAGACCTCAAGCCTCTTACATGGTCATATGTGTTAGATATCAATGCTCCACTCTCGTGTAACTATGCGGGAACCAGCTAACTCTACTTGTAACCCCCCCATATGAGGAGAATGCATTTGAGTAGCTCAGTTATCCGGTAGGTCCTGGTTTGGACACCAGATGGGGGCCATGTGTGGCCTAAAGGCTGGACGGAGTTGGCACACTGCCAACTAGGCTACATCCAAGTGCGGGAAGGCATCCCATGACTGACCGCATTGAGGGTAGATGGAGCATTTCCTGAGGTAGCCCACTCTCAGGTTGCAGGGCCCGTTTGGATTCCGAGATGATCCTGGATGTCTGTGGGCCGAACAGGGACCATAGGTTAGTTGCTCTATTTTGCGCACCGGTTCTATCATGTGGTCGGTGGCCTATTTCAAGACCGACCCCGAGTCGACCGTTTTGGGCGAACAGGATCGGTCACCCAATTGAACCCAACCGACTATGACTGGTGGCTATATAAGAGCAAGCCCGTGAAGCCCATTTCATCACTGGCTACAGCACCCTGATTCCTTAGCAACCAGCCTTCGTCCTCTATTGTTTCCAGCATGCCATCACAGCTTCTCTCACAAGAGCGCACGGTTGGGAGGCAGCGCCATCTATTGTATCAGTTCTACAGTAATCAAAATTTGTATTCTCCATATTATCTGGTTTTCTCTCTTGCATACAAGATCCTGTTATCTATTGAGCACAGATGTTGTATTGTTTTCTTACATGGTATCACAGTTTGGACTCTAGCAAGAAGATTTAATAGTGTGTTTCTGTTTGTGAGCAGATTGTGAGAGATGGCCCAGCCCGCAATACTATGAATCCCACCGTTCGGCAAAAGCGAAAAGTTGGACGGCTCTAACTATCCACTCTGGAAGTTCAATATGAAGACCATCCTAAGCGCATATGAGCTTTGCGACACTGCTACTGGGGTGGACGTGAGGCTAGTTCTGAGACCGGATCCAGCCAATGCAAGACAATAGATAGTACCAACTGTGGATGAGATTCTCGCATGGACAAGAAGAAATGCAGATGTGCTGTGTTCTATTGTTTGCATGGTGTTAATTCAACATGTCACCACAACGGAGGAGGCATGGATTGTCTTGAAAAACTAGTACGAGACCACGAATCAGACGCGGATTCAGAATCTGGAGACTCAACTCGCAAATGTGAAATTGTCTAAGTCTGAAGCGGCAGAGAAGTTCATCACCAGGGTGAAGAATCTACGCGATCAGATGACTGCGATTGGCATCACCATCACTAGTGAGAATCTAGCACGAAGGTGCATACGGATTCTCCCAAAGTATGACGGTCTTATTATGGCACTAAATACACATAACAAAAATCTACCCCTCAACTTTGAGGATTTCAGCACGATGCTTCTGGAGGAGGAGATGCGTCAAAAGATGAGGATTGGAGAAGATTCGACTTTCTATGCTGGATCAAAGAAAGGTAAGGGTAAGGACTCTGGTAACCCATCTTCTTCTGATGATAAAAAGAGAAAGAAGAAGATCAAGTGCTTCTATTGCAACAAGGCAGGGCACAAGCAGAATGAGTGCCGAAAGAAGATTGCAGATGCGAAGAACGGATGCGAAGAACGGAGTAAAGAAAGAGTCCAGCGACAATGCACAGGCAGCACCAGTAGAGCTGTCCGTAGCGATTGAGGAGATTTTCACCGAGGCAGTTCATGTACCTGCAAATGAACCTTGGATCATTGACAGTGGTGCATCATGCCACATGACCAATCGGAAGGATTTGTATACCTCTCTATAGCCGGTAGGGAATGACATCCTGGTAGCAGTCAGCAATGATGCAAAATGTCCAGCAAAAGGAAAAGGTACGATTGCTCTCAAGTCAGATGGAGTTGTAAAACAGTTGCTCAATGCTCTTTATGTGTCAGATATCAAGAGGAACTTGTTGTCCATTTCTACAATCAGGGATCAAGACCTCAAAGTACAATTCGATAAGAATGGTGCACAGATCTTGGATCTTCAAAGAAAGGTCATTGGTAAAGGTATGCAGTGCAACAACTCTTAGATTTTAGTGCTCGAACCGATGTGAAGAACACTAAGCTATGGCATGAGAGGTTTGGTCATCTAAACCTTAGTTCTTTGAAGGAGATGCATAAAAGTGGAATGATTGCAAACCTACCAGAAATTTTAGATCTGCCCGATGTATGTGAAGCTTGTATGATGGGCAAGCATCATCGGTAGCCCTTTTCTAAAGAGGCCAGCAAGGCAAAGGCTCCTCTAGAGCTCGTTCACACGGACCTCTACAGAAAGATGGAGACGGAAGCTTTGGGTGGTTCCTACTACTTCATGACGCTGATCGATGACTACAGTAGAAGGATATGGATATACTTCCTAAAGACTAAAGACGAGGCTTTTAGTAAGTTCAAGGAATGGCATGTAATGGTCGAGAAAGAAACGAGGAAGAAGGTGAAAGAACTGAGGACACCAAGAAGGTAATAGTAAGTCACGATGTGGTCTTCTCAAAATAGCCACATCAATTGGAGGAGGATGCTTACTTCCCAAACAACCAGGACCAGGATATCCATCCAGTAACACCACCAACAGCAGACCGAACTCCCCCAATGGTGCTTGGGAGGATTCAAGATAAAGAAGATGAAGAAGAGCCTACAGAACCACAACGGCAATGGCCACTCCCGAAGTGGGTAAAGCAGCTTTTGGACGGCAGAGAACCTCCAGCCATTGAGGAGGAACCATCCGAACAATGCCGGTACAGGAGATTAGAGGAGCAAAGAAGGGCACAAGAACACTTGGTCAACTATGCTTTGATGACAGAGGTGATCCGTGCTGATGAACCCAAGTGTCTTGAAGAGGCACAGGGTGATGATAGGTGGATGGAGGCTATGCAGTCGGAGTATGGCTCTATAATGAAGAACAACACTTGGGACCTTGTGGATCATCCACCAAAATGCAAGGTAATCGGCACCAAGTGGGTGTATAAGACCAAGTACAAGTCTGACGGCACGTTGGATAAGTACAAGGCTCGGCTCATGGCAAAAGGCTTTGCACATGTACATGGTTTTGATTATCAGGATACTTTTGCTCCCACAGCTCGACTAACCACCATTCGCAGTGTTTTGTCTTTAGCTACCTAGGGAAGTCGGCCCATGCTTCAGTTGGATGTAAAATATTCCTTTCTAAATGGGGATCTCAAGGAGGAGGTATACGTGGAACAACCACCAGGTTTTGTGATCCCCGATTTAGAAGGTAAAGTCTGTAAACTAAAGAAGGCACTTTATAGGCTAAAATAGGCCCCACAAGCGTGGTACCAACAAATCGATGCCTACTTTCTACAAAATGGGTTTAGGAGGAGCCCATCAGATGCAAATTTGTATATCTTCAGAGAAGGAGGTAGGTGTATGATCATGGTCCTTTATGTGGATGACCTTGTCATAACAAGGAATCATGAAGAGAAGATCTTGCAGACAAAACATTTGCTAGCAAGACAGTTTGAAATGACAGCAGACTGATGCATTTCTTTTTGGGGATTGAAGTTTGGCAAGAGCCAAAACAGATCTTCATTTCACAGCTGAAGTATGCTGGAGAGATACTGAAGGCATTTGGCATGGCTGAGTGCAAGACAAAGGTTGACGTGAAGCTCTCAAATGAGGATTCATCACCACTGGTGGACAAAGCAAAGTACAGAAGGCTTGTGGGCAGTTTCATTTACATGTGCAACACACGGCCGGACATCACAGCTTTGCGACTGGTGTACTAAGCAGGTTTTCCAATAAGCCTCGAGAGAACCATTGGAGAACAGGGATGCGGGTGCTAAAATACATCAAAGGCACACTTGATTATGGCATCACCTATACCAAGGGCAACATCTTGACTGGATTCTGTGACTCGGATTGGGTAGGAGACATGGACAGCAAGAGATCAGTGATAGGTTACTATTTCTCACTTGGATCTGGAGCTGTGTCATGGGTCAGCAAGAAGCAACCCATAGTTGCTCTTTCTTCTACCGAGGCTGAGTACAAATCAGCATTCTTTGCTTCTTGCGAGGTAGTGTGATTGAGGAGGATTCTAGGGGACATGGGTTCAGTGTAGAAGAAGCCTATGCAGTTATCATGTGACAATCAGAGTTGCATGGCGATTGCAAAGAACCCTGTGTTCCACGCTCACACAAAACACCTTGAGATTCAATATCACTTTGTACGCAAGCTCATCATGGATGAAGAGGTTGACTTGGTGTACTGTCTGACTACAAAGAATGCTGCGGACATCTTCACGAAGGCTCTTTGAAGAGACTTGCGGGAGAGGCATCTTCATCGACTTGGCATTGGACCAAAAAAGTAAGTTCACTTGCAGGTGGACATTGAGGGGGGGTGTTAGATATCAATGCTCCACTCTCATGTAACTACGTGGAAACTAGCTAACTCTACTTGTAAGCCCCGCATATAAGGAGAAGGAATTTGAGTAGCTCAGCTATCTGGTAGGTCCTGGTTTGGACACCAGATGGGGGCCATGTGTGGCTTGAAGGCTGGAGGAAGTTGGCACACTGCCAACTAGGCTACATGCAAGTGCGGAAAGGCATCCCATGATTGACCGCATTGAGGGTGGATGGAGCATTTCCCGAGGTAGCCCTCTCTTGGGTTGTGGGGCTTGTTTAGAGTCCCAGATGATCCCGGATGGCTGTGGACCGAACGGAGCCCGTAGGTTAGTTGCTCTATTTTGCGCACCAGTTCTATCATGTGGTCGGTGGCCTATTTCGGGACTGACCCCCACTCGACCATTTTGGGCGGACTGGGTTGGTCACCCAATTGAGCCCAACTAACTACAACTGGTGGCTATATAAGAGCAAGCCCATGAAGCCCATATATGAAATGCATTAATTTCCATGATCAACTATGGTTGTAATGGATTTGAAGTGATACTCTACTTCTATCCATGGACTTTCAAGGACCTTTTGATCTCTTGAAAGATGTTATCACACATTCCATATAGGATCTTTTAGATTTGTCCTTTGTAGGTGTTTAATTTTTTTATTTCATACTTTGAGTGTTTTATCATATCAACATGATCTTGTAATAGATGTGTATATGTGACTCATTGGGATTCTAATCGCTCATTATGTATTTAGGGATAGTCGAGATGCTAATAATTCACTATGCAAATGTGGATAAGGTGGGCAATTAATCAATTGTTGGTTCTTGCAATAATAATGCCATGATTTTCTTTCCCTATTTCACCCAAATGGTTTGTAATCACCATCTGATGGTAGATTATATAGTGCCACATATGCACTAAGGCCACCAACTGGACTAATGCGTGGATGTGTTGGGTATGGGATTAATGACCTAAACAAGGATTGTTAAACTAGACACCACAAGTGGGAGGATTGAAGAGTGAACCCACCACTAGTCTTTAGATGCTTAGTGCTTTGATGCGAAAATGGTAGGGGAGGTGATAGTTTCCCTACTCATTATTAGTTTTCCAAGAGTTGATGCCAAAATGGTAGGAGAGGTGATAGTTTCCCTACTCATTGTTAGTTTTCCAAGAGCTTGATGATTTATTGATCACATCACCAACATTTCCTGTATTTTTATCCATTTTTTACTTTGCTCTTTTAACCATGTGCCTTTGTTTTTTTGTATCTTGCATTAAGGTTTCTCAGTCTCTAAATTGGGATTTGGCTCTAGCCTATCATGATGCCAAAGGAAACATGAAAACCAAATATACATCTAGTACTCATTAATAACTACTAGACATTAGTTAGACTAAGTAGAACTTGATCAGCCTATGGAAAAACTTGAAAAAAGCCCAATAAGTCCACTATAGGGTCATTGTTTGCTTGGATTTAGCCATTTTTAGTGAGGTTCAGGGAATTTTTTGTATATAGGTATCTTGCATGACCCATAACTTATGCATTGTCCAATGGAATTTGACAAACTTGTCTTCAAGCTATAGTACACATTTTAAACTTGAACATGACACCAAAAAATTATGGAATAACAATTTTGAATGAGACCGTTAAAGCATTACTAGTGCTCTATTGCATGTGAAGCATGCATCTTGAAGACTATAGGATATCGCAATTTATTCAAAAACATCAAAATTTTGTTATGTATATACATGCAACCAAGTAATCATTCAAAAGTAAACTACAGGAGCTTGTCCTCAACCAAGGGAAACACCTAAATGAGAACATTAGGCACTCGGGGGGGTCACTCATCATATGTAACCCTATCACGTGAGTTCAACAGAAGGATATTTTTTATTCCTAAAATTTACAGAAATAAATATACATAAGGGACTATTTAAAATAGTTTTGGAAAAAATTTACAGATTTGTATAGAAAAGGGGTACATTTTATTAATGAAAAAATTTACAGATAAGGGATTTTAAATATAGGCCTTGAACGCACGTGATATAGAGGGTTTATACATAGTGACCCCCCCGAGATTAGGCATGGATTAATGGGCCTCTAATGTTGTGCTAAAGTGATGCACACCCATTTGAGGGCACGCTCCATAAGTTTTCTTTTAATTAGTTGAAAACCAAAACAGATTGAAAATTTGGAATCCAAACTAGTGGGACTACTGCATGGTGGTTTTAATTTATTGATAGTTGCTGGTATTGGTATCTACACCCTAAAATGAAAGAAGTTAAAAATGTGCAATTTGTGCATGTGCAAAGACCTTTTAATAAATCCAACACTTTTTACAATTTTGAATTGTTTCTCTTTCCATTCATAAGCATGCCAAAGGTCATTGCACTTTATAATACATAGCATCAAACCCGATAGCATGCCCCTTGGCCTATTTGTGTTTTGAAACTTTTGAGGTCGCACTGCACTTGTTTGGGATATCCAATTCTATTGATGTGAATTATCGGAGGAGGAAAACCAATGGTTGAAAATTTTTCTACTCCCGCAAATTTTGAATTTTCACACCTCCTGTCCATCAAATCTTGGAAGATTAAGTACTTGCAACCTGTCTCCACCGTGCAACCCACACGCACCTCGATGTGACCTTATGCCATCTTTGGTTTGACATTGTCGTCTTTTGGGGAAGTTGTCTTCTATTCTTTGCTTCCCTCACAAGCTAGCTTCTCGCTGTTTTGGTTTGTCATTGTCATCTTTTATTGATCCTCACCATGGCAACATGTATCTCACCATGGCTTGCAAGAGAAGCAGATGGAGGCTGTGAGACAAGAAAGCTAAAAAGCTTGTTCAGGGCACCAGGAACAGATTGCAGGTCAAGGAAAGAAACAACATGGTATCAAAACGGCAATGCAAGACACTTTTACAATGTTTGTGAAGGGAGAAACAATGGGAAGAAAGAAGATTCCTTGCAGAGCAGTAATAGGAAGCAACTATTTGCATATGCATGTATTCGATCATTGCCATTAGAGCAAAGAACACGAGCCATGATGTCATGATTGGTGGTAGCATTTGAGGAAGCAACATCAAGCCATTCAGGTGAATACGAGTCTTGAGTCTTCACAAGCTTTAGCATGCACCCTAAAGTTCATAGAGTGACAACCTTACCAACACCTCATGAGATGCATGCAAAGTGGAAGCAATGCCCAATCATCCTGATCCAAGGCATCTATGGGCTTCAACACTCCTTCAACAGAATGCAAGAAAAGGAGAGATAGCCTAAGTGCGGAAGTCATTGCAATAGTGATGACATTTTGGCACAAAAATACGAGAGTTTCTCCAAATAACAAGGAAATCTGTAGAAATCGGACAAGATGCAAGATGTTTGATGAGCACATCATACACATGCTTGATACAACATAGGTCACTAGTTGCCTAAACCATCTTGATGGTTGTTTGTGATTGAGCTTTGGGATAGTTTACTTATTTCATTTCTTGATACAAAACAGGTTAGTGGTTGCCTAAACCAGCCCGGTGGTTATTTGTGATTGAGCATTGGGATAGTTTACTAGGCTACCTTGGACTTAATGTGATTATCCTAAACTAGTCAGGTGGTTGGAATATCATGCAACCGTGGTTGGTTTACCATAAACACTAGAACCAGGTTGGCTTAGACTTAATCTAATTGTCCTAAACCTAACGATGGCTGGAATATCATCCAAACATGATTGGTTCAACTCAAACACCAATTATGTGATTGTCCTAAACCAATGTGGTTGAACAGAGAGTAACAATAATATATTTTGCAACAAAAAAACAATATATTATTATTTTACTAAACTAACCTAGTGGTTGGAACATCATGCAACAGTGGTTGGTTCAGCTCAAACACCAGTGTGGTTGAATAAACATTAGTTGTTGACCAGCTCGGTAGTTAAAATTATTGTGTTTCTTAGTACTTAAATTAATTAAATTTAATTTCCTATTGTAAACGTCGCAATAGGATGCATGTGTAGTAGTGGCTGTGGTTAGGTAGTGCCCCACAAACAGCAGGAACACGAAGCTTCCTTATTTTGAACCCGCTTGATATTTAGATGTCCCCTATAGGTAGGAATAAATTTAAAGGCTCTTAACAACAGCTCATAAAAAAAGGACGGTTACACTATTAACTTCATTGCTATTTCCAATATGAGTGCATTACATATTTGCTCTTTGCCAACAAATGCCTACCATGGTTTCCTTGACCCTATTGTTTCTTGAGTGCCAAACTCCACAGCCTCCTAAAATGTACATTTACCATCATTTTATGATATATGGAGCATAGCACCTTAGAATGCATATAACCAGCAGTATCTGATTGAAATTGTGGTTGAACATAAATAAAGAAATGAAAAGCAATATATCGGTATAGAAATGAAAAGCAATATATTGTTATTTTATAATTGGGAAATTCAAAAATAAAAAGAAATATACTTGTTATTGTTTAATTGTGACCATTAGGCTAAACCAACCCGATACTTGAAATAGTGACTGTCCTAAACCATCCCAGTGGTTGAAATTTTTTGTGTCCTAAACTAGCCCAGTGGTTGAAATTGTGACTATCCTAAACCAATGAGGTACTTGAAATTGTTTTGTTTTGCTAGTACTTTATTATATATGACTGTATTAACCCAGTCCAGGGGTTGAAATTGCTTTGTTTTCCCATAGGTTGATTAGTTTAATTAGACCATGTTTTTGCACATACTATATTTTGTTTTGTTTTCCTCATAGCAGTGCAAAAAGAGGGCATGCATGATGGGTTAGCAGATGGAATGTATCTCCATTTATGGATCAAAATCCTAACATTTCAATTGGGTAGAGGAGCTTGGAGCATTGGAAGCCTTGGTACGTCAGCATTCTCAAAGACAAGATTGTTTGTTATTGCCAATTTGCTAAACACACATAGGCTTTGACTTGTGCAGGCAAGTTGTGAATGACTTGAGATCTAGTCGTATTGGAGCATTGCTCCATGGGGATTGATGCCCATGTCTCTCTGATGAATGTGTTCTCTCTAGGTCACCTGGATCCTTATGATGTGTCCCAAACCACCACGGCTCTTGTTTTTGTAAATCCCACACAATAGATTAATACTACGCTTGTTTTTAGTATATCCCTAACAACGATCGTGTTTGTTTTTAGTCATTTAATCGTGTGTCATGGGATTTTCCTTGGTTTCACACAAGGAAAATAGCTCCCACAAATAGGCTGGTTCTCTTTAACTATTGTCATATTTCAACCATTGGGTTCATGAAATATTAGAAAATGCATTTGGTTATGGCATCCCCTTTAGGGTGGTTCTCTTTAACTATTGTCGAATTTCAACCACCGGGTTGCAACCACAAATCCATGGGTGACCACAAATCCTAAATGAATGAATTTCCCCAGGGGATTCACTCTTCATGAAAGGGGGACGTCACCTGCGTGCATGAACTTCAAGAAAAGCCCCTATTTAAGATCCATGTAGGATGATAAAACACCCCTATTTAAGCTTATAAGATACCACCAAAATTCTATTATGTCCCCCCTTTCCTTAAATCTACATTCTTTCTCAAGCATTTAGATCACACAATAAGAAAATTTAGATTACTTTCCCTATGACTATTTAAAACCATACACAAAACCAAACTTGTTTGGACTAGTTATCCAAGGTAGCCTATAGTATGTCCCCCCTCTTAAATATGGCATGGCCCCCTTAACTTAAATTCGATATTGGGAAAAAATAAAAGGCCCCCCACCCCTAATGTATAAGCTTATGCCTCATTGAAAAAAACCCCCCTATTGTACACTCACGTGATATCATAAGTTTCCTCTTTTGAATCCCTCGGGTGAATTTCATGCCATTCATCTTGTAATAATAGAAGCAAACCACTACGCTCGTGGTAGTTAATGTGCTAGTGTGTAACCAACCAATGCATCTTGTAATAATAGAAGCAAACCACCGTGATGGTTGTAGTTAATATCCTAGTGTGCAACCAACCAATTCATCTTGTAATAATAGAAGCAAACCACTGCCTTGGTGGCAATTAATATCCTAGTGTGCAACCAACCACCTCGCTGGTGACCAATTATCCTACACTTCCACCTTTCTAGGATCATATTGTTACAAAGTGTTATACTAAAACAATCCCCTTTAGGCTAGTTATCTTTATCTATTATCAAATTTCAGCCATCAGGCTGGTGACCACAAATCCTAAATGAATTTCAAGCTATAGAATCATATTGTATTATTGGAAAACGTCCATGAAATTATAAAGTCAAACTTAGGGAAACATTTTCAAATAATAAAGTCCAATTGAGTGAAGTAGTCATAAGAAAATAGAACCATCGAATCCAACTAAATGCAACATTTTCAAATTATAAATTCCAATTGAGTGAAGTAGTCACTCATAAAAGAGGTATCCAAGGATGTATTAATGGCAAATTATTACTCTAAAAGTAAAGGTATATAGAAAAGTCAAATGTACAGTGAGCCCCTAAAGTTATATACCCGAGTAGTACACAACCAAGTTTTACTCTTGTATGTTTTGAAAAGAGACCACCATCATATCTAAGGATGGATTAATAAAGAGACAATTTATGACCTTTTTTTTTCAAAGAAGACAATTTACTACTTAACTCAAGTTCTATTAAAAAGCCCATTGTATTAGAGTGGTGGTCAGTCCCTAAAAAAGTCCTGGGTAATATATATCTAAGATTCCAAGAGATCAAGTCCAAGATCTTTGAAGGACTTTATATTTACCCAAGGATTCCAGGACAAGGGCTTGACACTTCGCAAAGTGGGAGCCTTCAACAACATACTTCGCAAACTATGGGTTCTCATAATATTCAAGGCCTTCCCATAGTTCCTCCTACAATATGACCATCTTGTGAATGACACTCTTGGGAAATCTATGTTCCTTCTCCAAGAAATCAATCTCATCTATGACAATCTTGGGTTGTTGAGGGACCCCTTGCAAAATGGCTTCATCAAGCTCAGGACAAGTGGAAGAAAAAATATCATTGTTGCTGTGGCTTTCCATCTTTGTTCATTCGCTGTTCCTTCACTTAAGACCTGTCGGGTTTTAAAACTTACTTTGATATCCTGCTATCCAAGTTGTAATTGTTCACATATTCTAATATGTCAAATCAAACCGTCTTGACATGCTCAACAATGTAATCCAGTGAGTCTTTGCCATCTTTGAAGACCTGTGTATCGATACATTCCCCACACATTACATTGATGAATATGACATGTTAGTTATATGGTAGCTAACGCTAGAGGATGTAGGCACTGGCAAGGAATGTTGAGAGTTGTGGTGCCATGAGCACTTGTAGAGCAAAGGGCAAGCTGCCACATGGCGTGGAGGAGATATCCCACATGTGAGCAAGCAAAATGGATGAAAGTACCCTCACCTATAAAAGGGAGGTTCATTTGAAGTAATATCAATCAAGCACTTTGCACTATCTCAAGATTCTTTTTATGAGTCCAAGCTAATCTATCTTGGAACCTAATTGACTTGAGATGTACATGTCATGAGCACTCTCTTCATCATGTTTCCACACACGTTTCATCCACCTTAGAGCACTCCATAGATCCTGAGGCACACATGTTTTGTCATGGTATCAGAGCATAGGTTTAGCTCTCCTAATTTAGCTCATTAGTAGTTCACTAGGATTGCTTCCATTCCTAGATTAGTTGTAGGTATGTTTTAGGAGCTCATGTTTTCTCCTATAGTTTTAAAGTGAGTTTTTTCTTGAGTGATCTTTGTGAGAGAAAATTCCATCCATAGGCTTCGGCTCTTTTCGATTCTTCTTGTGAGAAATTCATGAGTGAGGTTCTTTGACAGAGAGGATATGTATCTGTGAGATTGAAAGGAAGCTAACATCCTGAAATAGATCATGAGCTCAAGGAGACGAGATTGAGAGAAGGAAATGTCTTAGGATCAAGATAGAGAGAGAGATAGAATTCACGGGGAGTTTGACCGAAATGATTCAGTGTTGTTGATGAAGGAGTATATATTTCCATGTCCAATCCATGCAGTTTTCTACCGCAACGACGATTAATGGAGCTTGTCCATTGTAGCTAAGCATTTGGATTGCATCACTTCAACGACCAGCTACGGCCTCCATAGCTCCCAGCGACCCTGAGTCACGAAGTACCACCTCTGCAGTCTAGCAGAGTGCCAAGGGCAAATGCGACTCTACTGCGCCCTCTAGCGAACGACAAGTCCTACGTGAAGGCCAACCTTCAACAGCCTCTGATGCACTGAGGGCTCCAGCGCCAACACCGACAACAAGTCTCACAGGCCAGCAGCCAAAGCAGCGCGACTTATAGTAGGTACTGCGCCACGGCTCATGTCAACAGAGCCTACGACCCCGCATGTGAGCTGCTCACTCAGCTTCCCAGCTCCACAGCTCCTACAAAGCGCAGGACTCTCCTACAGCAGCGTCTCCACGAGTGGGCAGCAGCATCCCGACTACCATCAACTAGATTCAGCGACCTCCAACCTCGACTCTCTGCAACGTTACACAACGCGGAGGCAACAGTTGACTCCAAGCTCTTCCATCTACTTTTAGCGATCTTCTACGGCTCAGAGGCCAACGACATCTACTCAGCTGTGCCTCGATCAGCTTAGGCCTTCAGCTCTCACAGCACATCTAGCAAGCTCCAACGGCGCAACAAAGGTCTCTTGCATGCAACGAACAGCCGACCAGTCTCCAACAAACTGCATCGACTACCTTCTACTCTCCACGCATAGGCAAACATAGCTCCTGCAGCGCCAAGAGCAGCCAGGCAACCTCTCCAAAATGACCGATGGCCCTGCGCATCCATGACTTCAAGAACATAAGCGACACTGTGCACGGCTCTACAGACGGACGAACCAGGCTCTAGAGACAATCGTCGACGGATTGTTGACTCTTCCACGCCATCAGAGATCGTGCACCATCTTCCTCCTCTGCGAGTCGTCACCTCTACCATGAAGAAGCCAACCAGCTTCTCTCTCTAAACCTCCTTCTGCCACATGGCAGATAATGTTGGGTCAAATTGACCAAGGTAAGGTTACTTTTTGGATAGGTTTAATTAATTGATATGACACGTGGTAGATAAAACTCTGGTCTGGTTAGCTTAACCTACCATTGTTAGAGTTAGGATTGGTTAACTGCCACATAAGCATGCACAGTCAGCAGTGCCTTCTAAGCACGCAGCCTCTTGTTAAGCACAGTATGGAATTCAGCATGTGAATCCCTATGCCACATCATCAAAGGCTCTCTTCTTCACAGAATCTTTGATAAGCCATAACTTGCAATCCAAGAGGAATTTGGACACGCACCAAAAAGGAAAAGTGATCGTCTTTTCAAGCTCCATGTGCCTGTCATGTCAGAATCATTGTATGCAATTAGACACTGCCAATATTGAAAGAAATCAATTGGTAAGACCTTTGCAACAAATGGAAAAGCAACGCATGAATGCACACATCATTGTCATAAGCATGCCAAAAGCACAAGTGCATGAGATGACCATAGCAAAAAGCATTGCATCCACACAAAAAGCATTAAGGCACATGGAAGAACAAAGCATCATGCATCAAGCTACGTCAAGAGAAGAAGCAAACGCCATCGACATGAAGCATTGTATGAGCAAAGGGCAAGATGCCACATGGAATGGAGGAGATATCCCACATGTGAGCAAGCAAAATGGATGAAAGTACCCTCACCTATAAAAGGGAGGTTCATTTGAAGTAATATCAATCAAGCACTTTGCACTATCTCAAGATTCTTTTTATGATTCCAAGCTAATCTATCTTGGAACCTAATTGACTTGAGATACATATCATGAGCACTCTCTTCATCATGTTTCCACACAGGTTTCATCCACCTTAGAGCACTCCATAGATCCTGAGGCACACATGTTTTGTCAGGAAATGCATTTTCCTTGGTTTAGGATTAACTACAACCCCCACAAAATATAACCTTTAGTACATCCCAAACAACCACTACACTTGTTTTAATAAATCCCAATCAATAGATCCCAAAGTAATCTCAAACAAGGGAAAATGTAAATCCCAAACAACCACCGTGCTTGTTTTAGTGACAATGACTATGCATGAGGGACCATTTAGTTCATAGGTTCAGAGATTAGCATTCAGTCGAAACCAGACTGTAATAACAATGATTGTGCATGAGGGACCATCTAATTCACAGGCTCAAATTAGCATTGAGCCAGAATCAGACTGTAATAATAATGACTTTGCATGGGGACCATCTAGTTCACAAGCTTAGATTAGCATTCAGTCAATTCATCAGACTGTAATAACAATAGTTCTCATTCTTATGACCGAGAACTATTGTTATTACAGTCTGATGAACTGACTCAATGCTTATGTGATATCCTATTTTGATCTTTCCTTTCTTCAAGGCACTTGACTATACTTTGAATGAGGGACCGTCTAGTTCATAGGCTCAGATTAGCATTGAGTCAGAATCAAACTGTAATAACAATGACTTTGCATGAACGACCATCTAATTCGCATGCTCATATTAGCATTCAACTAGAGTTAGGCTGTAAGAACATATCAGATAGAATTTTAGAATTTCTAGTTATAATGGCCATTAAATTATTATGATATTGGCTTCGATGACTAAGAAATTCTCCCATGGCAACCATCTAATCACATGTCATGGCTAGACGATGATGTATATGACCACCTACGCTAGGCTAGGCTATCAGCAAGCTGGGTGCATGTGCCACCACTCCTCCCCCCTCATCCCATTGAATTATTATGATCTTGGCTCCGATGACCGAGAAATTCTCCCATGGCAACCATCTAATTGCACGTTATGGGGGCTAGACGATGATGTATATGACCACCTATACTAGACTGGGCTACTAGCAAAATCCAGTGGGTGGATTGTGTGCTCTTAGCAGTGATAGGTACCCAGAGTTGCCCAAACTTACATAAGAAACAAAGGTGAAAAGAGTGGACACCTTTGGAATTTGTAGGAGGAGGCAATTCCATGATGATTTTTATTTTGTCCATGTCAGTTGCAATTTCATGTTGAGAGACGATGTGTCCCAAAACAACTCCGTGGGTGACCATGAACTGGCATTTTGTTGGATTTAGGGAGATGCCATACTCCCTGCATTTGATTAGTACTTCTTCAAGACATTTGAAGTGGTCCTGTTTGTTTGAATGGATGCACAAATCATCCAAAAACACCTGTAAAACCTTATTAAAAAATTACTTGAAAGCTATGAACATGACTCGCTGGAATGTGGCTGGGGCATTACAAAGGCCGAATGGCATGAATCTATATGCAAAAATACCCCATTCTGTAGCAAATGCTATTTTTGATTGGTCTTGAGGAGCAATTTGCACTTGGTTATAGCCACTGAAGCCATCCAAGAAGCTATATATGTCATATTCTGCCACCTTTTTCAACATTGTTTCTGTTAAGGGTAGGGGATAGTGATCCCTAATTGTGGAGGCATTCACATTTTTTAAGTTTACACATATTCTGAGCTTCTTGTTGCATTTAGGCACAATGACATTTGGCGATTAATCTCTCCATCTTACCCAGGTACGTGCGTACATCTTCTCGCCAGCCTTGTTCGAGCTTTGGGTGGATGGCTGGGTTATCACTACGAGATGGGCTCGAAGTCACTTACAATGTGAGGATGGGAGTAAGGTGAGATTTTAAAAAATCAAATTAGAAAAAAAACTAGAGTACATTTAAAGAACTAGAGTACATTTAAAAAAAAACATGACACATTTGTACAATAAGTAGATCATATAACTCAAAGCCATATGGTGTTAAAAAACACCTTCCATTAGCTCAGCCTAGAAGATGTCATCTTTGTCTCTCTTGTCTATTACAACTTTACATTAGAGAACAAAAAAGTCTTTGTGGAACTATAGTTTTATTTCTTGTCTATTACACTTACTTTAGAAAACACATAAGTCTATGGAATGAAATTTCATAGTTACTTTAAATTTCTATGGAATTAAATTTACATCACTTGACTATTAAGTCATTTTAGAGAGCATATGTCCTCAAAAGTGCCTACTATGGCATTGGCTTCATGAAAACAAGCAGACTTTAAACTTGCAGGCCATGCATAACCAGGGCTGGCATCACAAATCTCCTCACAGACTCTCCTCACAACTTGTTTTTAATCTTCTGCCGACTTGTAAGCATTCAACACTCTTCTTTTCTCTCTTGGCTTTCCTCATCTTCACCATTTTTTTCAATACAACTTCTAGCCACCGCCATATCCTGTACGAAAATTTAACTCGTTCGCATAAGAAGTACGTGATTAAAAGAAGCGAAAAAGAAAGCTAAGGATATTCACCTCTTCTGCTGAGTTCAAATCAAGCAACCATGTGCGTAACATATCCTCCTCAAATGATTTTCCCTTCATTGGTCCATACAAAAGAGATCTAAGATAGAATTTGAGTTCAGTAAATGAAGTCGGGTAGTAAGTAGTCATTGTCTTAGAGGGAAAGTGGGAGAAGGAGAGCTGCCCCTCCTTCAAGAGTGATAGAAAGTGAGGGAAGACGTAAAGTGTAATCAGAAGGACTAGGATGTAAGAAATAAGAGAGTGTTTGTGGAAGGACTACGATGGACGATTACAAGTGCACTAAGGCATGATGTGTTCACTATGATAAGGATAAGGGTTGGAATAAAGTGAGAGAAGCATTGGAAATGCTCTACTTTAAGTGAGTGGAGACTATCCAACTGAATAAAATTTTGCAGAGCATTGGGAATGTTGTACTTTAAGTGAGTGGAGCATTGGGAATTGATACTTTGCCATGAAATATATTACAAACATTACATCATCACATATTCATATCAAAATTCTCATCACAGAAGGTTATATTTCCTAATAATCACATCATCACACATTCATATCATAAAATTGTGTGCATGAAATAAATATATAAATTATATCATGACTAAATGCCACTTAATTAATAAGTCAGAAATTGGTGTATAATCAACAAAAACTACATCATGATTCATACATTGCAACAAATAAATGTTAACCATAATATTCATAGAGTAAACAACATCATGAGAATATGCTCCTCATGCATATATACAAACACAACATCATACATGCATCACAACTCTTCTGATGCTTCTAGTGGAGACTATGGGAACTCTTCCGATGCTTCCAATGGAGGCTGTGGTGCTCTAGATGTACACTCAGTCTCTACTTCTTCTATAGTATGTAGTGCTTTCGGAGTAGACTCAATATCCTCTTCCGTAAATGCAAGCCGAGGCTATGGCAACTCTTCTAATGTTTCCAGTGGAGGCTGTGGTGCTATAGGTGTACACTGAGTCTCTACTTCTTCTGTAGTGTGCAGTGCTTTCATAGTAGACTCAGTCTCCTCTTCCTTAAATGCAAGCTCTGATATTGCTTCAGTTGCACATTGTATTCTAATGGCAGCAATTAGGTCTCAAATGATTTCAACCCTAAACAATTGTATATCCTCCTCTAAATATTTGAGCTCCAAAGAGTCTTCCGATGAGGTCTGTGGCTTAAGTGAGAAAATTTCTTTGAAAATCAACATGCAGTTGTAGGCAACTCTCCACCCACAACTATGCCCATCTTCCTGCTCTACTACTAAATGCTTTTGGAAGTCTAGCGAGTCTTTGTACTGTCCTATTTCTCTGATAGCAGATACTAACTTCTCAATCGACCTGCTCATCATGACATATTAAAAAAACTGTGTGTGTCTATTACATAAGGTACATAATATAGAAGTAACAACAGATTAATAGAATCCTTGCATTTGCACTGAGCCATGAAAGCCTGTAATCGAGTTAACAAACCAACAATAGTTGTCTTCAAGGTCCCAAACCACCAGACTCCAATGTTCCCTACAAGAATAATTAAGAACCATTATTATTTAACACAATGTTGCCAGTATAAGATGAAAATAAAAGTTGCCATGATACTTACATCTCGTGATATGCCATAAATAGGACTCACATGCCATGTAAATCTAAAGGCTATAACCATTTACAAACATTGACTATCATCTTTCTGCTATCGCTAAGTATAGGAGAAAGGAGGGAATCCAACATATACACATGGTTTTGTATGGCTCTACCAAATCGTGAGATGACTATACTGCACCAACAAATAAATGAATATTAGCTTATTAGATTCTCGATTAGATTTAATCCAAATATTGAATTATCAAGCAGAGAAAAAGTTTGTATCAAACCTGAGAATGGCCATCATAATGTTGTTATTGACCTCATTTGAAGCTCTAGAGAGGATTGAAATCTCCTCTCTCCCAAATTCAAGATACTAAGGTCTATGTTGAATCATAACCCTAACATTAAAAGAGCTTCCCAATTCTTCCAATGAAGCCATGTTTGTAGAGTTGAGGTCTTCTATCCCCTTTGACTCTTTGACGGCATTCATTTCGCACTCCTGTGAGCCATTATCTATTTTCCTTGTGGGAGGGTCCATAATGTCACCCTTAATGATTTCTCGAATGGTACATGTTATAAATGCATAGAGATACAAATCCGTATATGTTGACAGTGTGGTGTCATTTTGTATCTCAAAAATTTGACCAAGTACCAAAAAGCAATTGTAGCCCACCCTCCATCCACAATTATAGCTGTGGCTATTCTCTTGATGTGATACTTGACATGTTATATACTCTATTTGTTGTGCCAAGTCACATTGCCGCATTACTCTGTCGATAGCACCTACTAACTTTCGAGCTGATCTGCACATCAAAACATATAACAACAGTGAATATGTGCATTGCATATCAATCTACATGTCAAGAAGTGACAACAAGTGTAGTCTATACTTACTCTAACACAGTGCCATGGACGAATGTCATTGAGTTGGCAAAGAAGCACTTCTTCGCAAAGATGTCCATGACTACCAGACTCCAATGTGAGTTGCATTATCAATAAAGAATAATTACTGTGTTTGAGACAATTCTAGCAATGCAATAGAAAAAACAAGTAGGGTTTGATGCTTACTTCTCATAATATGATGTAAAAATAACTCGTGCATCATTCATAGGAACGTGCTTCAACCACTTGCAAACATCCTCTATGGTTTCTTCTTTGTTGCTAAGCACTTCCGAAATACGAGGATCGAGCATATATGAAACGATTTGTATATTTTGCAAAAAATTTGCTATAACATTACTATATTTTAAAAAAAGTATTAGCTTCTTGGGTTTAATCAAAATAAGCAAAGTATAAAGCCAAGGAAAGGCTGCATCAAACCTGCGGATGGTTGTAATGACTTTGACATTAACCTCTTTCTTAGGATTCAAGAGGATTGAAATCTCTTCTTCACCAAATTCAAAAAAATGAGGTTGTTGTCGAATTAACAACATAGCAATGAATGAACTTCCAATCTGCTCCAATAGATTCATATTTTCATGATTCATCTTATTGAGAGAGTAGTCTACATCGTATTCTTCTTCACTTGCTATGTCTTCTACATCCTCCTTTTGCTATAAAAATATAAAAAAGTTATGCGATGTACACATCCCAAATAAAGGCTTAAACAAGCAGATAAGGTTTCATACATGCTTTCATTAGAGTGAGTCTCTCCTCTGCTTGGAGCAAAAATTTAAAAAGTAAGGTTTCATACATGCTTTCATTAGAGTGAGTCTCTCCTCCTCTTGGAGGAAAAATTTAAAAAGTTATGAGATTTACACATCCCAAATAAAAATAAAGGTTTAAATAATCATAGAAGTATAAAGATAGCATGCTTTCATTAGACTCAGTCTCTTCTCCTCTTGGAGGAAAATATAAAAAAGTTATGAGATTTACACATCCCAATTAAAGGCTTGAACAAGCATACAAGTACTGCAATGTAGTCATATTTTCAGGTTGTTTCCCAATGGTAGCAATTAGATGCTGAATACTCTCAGTCCAAAATGCTAGCAGATCGGCTTCTGTATATGATTCCATTTTGACTGGTAACTCCAAATCAAAAATCTCTCTAAGAAACAACATGCAGTTGTAGGCAACTCTCCACCCATAGCTGTGCCCATCTTTTTGCTCCACTGGCAGACATCTTTTGAATTCTACTTGGTCTTGTTGCTCTGTGGTTGTTCTGACAGTAGATACAAGCCGATATGTAGCACTATCCATCATAACATATTAAATATATTAATATGTCATGATCATAAGATACAAAATAAGAAAGTATCAAAAATATTAAGAGAATAATTACCTTGGGGAGTTGGCATGATAGCCTTCCATTGAATTCACAAACTATAAACGGTTGAGTTCAAGGTCCCAGATGATCAGACTCCAATGTGAGCTACACGACCAAAATAAAAATGATTATTGTTTTACACAAACTTGCCAAAGAAATAGTAAAAATAAGGTTAGAGTTGATACTTACGCCTCATGATAAGGCATAAAGATGACTCGCACCCCATCTAAATTCAAAGGGCTTAACCAGGTACAAACACCTTCTATAGTCTTTTGAGGAGAGCTAAGAATAGAAGAAAGGAGAGCATCGAGCATGTAGACATGATGCTGCACTGCACTAGGAAGCTGAGAAATAACTACACTGCACCAAGAAATAAACAAACGTTAGCTGATAGAATTGATTTGCATTCTGCACTAGAAAACTGATGTATAACTACACTGTATAACTACACTGTAAATAAATAAATAAATATTAGCTCATTGAAGTAGCAACAAATAAACAAACGTTACCTGAGAATGGCCAAGATAACATTGTCATTAACCTCTTTTAAAGGATTGGAGAGGATTGAAACCTCCTCTCTACCAAAGCTCAAATACTGAGGTTCTCGTTTCAAAATGATCCTAACTTCAAATGAGCTCTCCATTTTATCCAATGCAGCTAAATTTGCAAAATGGGTCTCTGTCATAGCTTGTATTCTATGTTTGCGGTCATTCTGATTTCCCATGGTGTCTTTAAAGCTCTTGTGCTCATGGGATTCTTCAATCAAATTTAGAGGTGGTTGCATTGCTGAAGTAGAAGGGAGTGCCTCCATATTAACTTCATCCATTTCTTCTCCCTCTATTGCCTGTAAACAAATATGAGAGATTAGATTCATTATCTTTAAATTTAAATCTTATTTAAAAAATTGTATTTAGTTGAGAATAGAGAGTTCATACCGCTAAGTATTGTCGTAGTGGCCTTTTTTCATAACCCTGCGAGCCATAATTATCAAAGAAGGCATCATCATGTTTGTCTTCATCCACCAACCTCTCTCTGAACGGGTCATGTAAGTCCATCTTTTCATCATCATCAACTGGGACATTATGATCTTCAAGGTAATCATCCATGTCATTAGTTTCCTTGTGGTCTATCTCTTTTTCATAGCCTGTGGTTAGATCTGCTTGAAGCTGAAAATAAGCCATGAAATGCTTATTTTCAATAATATTTATGGAGTTGCCTTTTCTTAGGAGATCCTCAAATAAATATCCCATCCTGCACAAGGTGACCTCCCAACCTGCCGGTAGCAAATTCTCCATCATGGTAAGCAAGAGACTCCCACTTTTTGATGGACTTCCATAGTTGTTTTTTTAATAATGTATGGACCTGGGAATATCTTGCTCTTCTAGCATCAATCTCAAATTATTTGAATTCCCTCTTATGTTCTTTTGTAAGGAGTGATCAGGGTTGGGACTTCGCATACACAAAAAGAATGATTCAAGAGATTGAATCGCTATGCCACATTCTCTCTTGCCTCTCTTTGCTACATATAGATCTTCAAATCTGATGAATATGCTCGCTCTAGAGTAACTTGCATGGCTTCTTTGTCTTTTTTATCAACAAAAATGACAATGTTGCAAATTGCCACTTTGCTAATGGTGGTATATACTATTCCATCAATGAAGTTATGGATATCATCGCTAGAAACTTCATTGATAAAGAATAGTTGTGGCTTATCCCATGCTGACTCATTCTTGAAGAAGTCATCTTCTGAGACTCCCCTGAAGTTCACAAGCTTTCCAGACTCTACCGTAACCTCTACATTGAATTGAAAGCTTTGGTGCATATCTGTCGGCATCCTTATCTCACTGATTAATCTTTCCACATATGCAACCACCTGTTGTGGGATTTCTTTTTTCATATAAGAGGTTACTATTTCTGACCCATCTTCATCCTTTTTAATCCACCTGTTTGCCCATAGCTTTACCTTGGGTGTTGACAAAGAAGCTATATGCTTCACCACATTATAGTCAATGTTACAATGAGTAAGTGGAATTTGTTTCTCTGACAGCAAATACTTAATGGCACTATGCACTGCATCACGCCTCACTTGTACATTGATGCATTGTTCCATGCAGTGGTCTTTGTCTTTTTTTCCAAAAAACCATTCTTTCTTTAAAATTTTTTGTGCTGCCATGGATGCATACTTGTCAGGTAAGTACTTTATAGGCCTCCACATCCTTGTCGTCAACTCCTTCTTATCCATTACCTTTGACTTTCCAGAGATAAACAAAGGAGCTTCATAGCTCAACTATCCATGCTCACAAGCAATGCACGTTTCAAGCATATCATTGAACACTTCAACAGGACAAAATATGATAGAAGTGTAGTCGGCATATCTGTCCCTCACCACCTTGAGGCTTGTCATACTTTCTTCTCGCTCTTGAGTTCCCCTAGGCACAACTGCACTCAAAGAAGTATAGAAGTTCGTGAGTATGTCGGCATCTGCTTTTGTGACCTTTTGCTTCAAATCAAGATTTGGAGAACCAACGTTGTCCATATAACCCTTGCCTTCTGTAAGACCTCTGATGTTGAGGATATCTTACGCTTTCCATGGACATAATGATTAAGTCGTTCGGACTCAATCAAATACTTGATCTTATGCTTGAATATACAGATTGTTGCAGGATAATAATGGAATGAACTTATCTTTGCAAATTGTTCTGAAGTGAGTCTTTTGACCTCCTTTGCTTCCTTTGCGATTTGATTACAAGCATAAGCCCAATGTTGACCATCAATGGGCTGGAATCTGTAATGAAGGAGGAATTCCTTCTTTGCTTCCTTTAGCGTTTATAAGAAAAATCATAAAAAATTTCTAAATTTCAAATGCATTTTAATGTTTTTTTGAATTTTATGAATTACGACATTTTTTATTTAAAATGTGAAAATGAAAAAAAAAATTTAAAATAGAGCTATTTTTATTAAATAAAAAAACGTTCATAGGAATAATTATAAAATATTTATAAATTTGAAATGCATTTGTAAATTTTTTTTAAATTTTTGAATTACGACATTTATAATTTAAAATGTGAAAATTTTAAATTTAAAAAATGTTTAATGAGGCATTTTTTATTCAAAATGTGAAAATGTAAAAATTCTGTTTTTAAAAATCATGTATGAAAAAAAAGAGATTAAAGTTATTTTTTTAATTAGAGCTATTTTTAATTAAATAAAAAAACGTTTAAATTTTAGTTCACAGGAATAATTATAAAATATTTTTAAATTTGAAATGCATTTAAAAGTTTTTTTTTAAAATTTTGAATTACGACATTTTTAATTCAAAATGTGAAAATGTAAAAATTCTGTTTTTGAAAATCATCTTTGAAAAAAAAGAGATTAAAGTTATTTTTTAAAAAAACGTTTAAATTTTAGTTCATAGGAATAATTATTAAATATTTCAAATTTCAAATGCATTTTAAATTTTTATTTAAAATGTGAAAATGTAAAAATTAGGTTTTTAAAAATCATCTTTGGAAAAAAAGAGATTAAAGTTATTTTTTTAAATTAGAGCTATTTTTATTGAAATAAAAAACGTTTAAATCTTAGTTTATAGGAATAATTATAAAATATTTTTAAAATTAAAATGCATTTTAAAGTTTTTTTAAATTAGTTTTGGAATTACGTAATTATTTATTTAAAATGTGAAAATGTAAATATTTTATTTTTAAAATCATCTTTAAAAAAAACAGATTAAAGTTATTTTTTAAATTAGTGCTATTTTTATTTAAATAAAGAAACGTTTAAATTTTAGTTTATAGGAATAATTATAAAATATTTCTAAATTTGAAATGCATTTTAAAGTTTTTTTAAATATTTTTGGAATTACGTAATTTTTTATTTAAAGCCTGAAAATGTATATATTTTGTTTTTTGAAATCATCTTTTAAAAAAAAGAGATTAAAGATATTTTTTTTATTAGTGTTATTTATATTTAAATAAAAAAACGTTTAAATTTTATTTTTAAAAATGATCTTTTAAAAAAAAGAAAATAAGAGTTTAAGTTAGTGAAGTTTGTATTTAAATGTCAAAAAGTATATAATTTGTTTTTTAAAATAATCTATTAAAAAAATTTTATAAGTGAAGTTTACAAATTACTGAAGTTTTGAATTTAATATAACGTTTAAATTTGTTTTTAGAAATCATGTATCAAGAACAAGAAAATAAGAATTTTGTTAAAATAAGAAAATCATGTATTAAAAACAAGAAAACAAGAAAACAAGAACAAGAAAAAGAGAGATTAAAGTAGGTTCTATGCTATTTTTGAAATTGGTGCTATTTTTATTTAAATAAAAAAATGTTTAAATTTTAGTCTTCAAAACCATCTTTTAAAAAATCATCGTTTATGTGGAATATTTTAGATTATATAGTTGGTTAAGAGTTGTTTCATAATTTAGGTAGAGTAAGTAGGCTGTATAAAACACCACATGGGCAAAGACCCCAACACTAGAGTGGTTAGATGCATAAGCATATGGCTAATTGGATCTTGTAAATGCACCAGCGCATCGAAAACACATACATAATTTATGATTGTCCAAAGGTCTCCTCTCTCCCCAAGCATGGGAACCAAGTGATGATCTATAGGAATGGCCACTAACTAGTTGAGGTGGATTGCCCAACCAAAATAGATAATATTGAAAAGGCTTAATTATTTTCTCAAAGTTCTCGCTTTAAAAGGTCTGTAGTGTGAACCCGCTCTCTTTTTTAATGTGTAGTCCGAGAAATACTAGATGCGCCATGCTTGTGTATCGTTCAAAGTAATGTATTAGGTATCCTTCTATCTCCTCCATATCTATTGCAAACCCAAGGCAGTAAAGCATTCAAAGAAGGTCTTATTAACCAAACCTCTCCACTATCTGTCCTTAGTATAGGGGCCATAAGTGGACAATGTGGTCCTTACACCACATGTGGAAAAGTTTCATATTGGATAAAAAGTGAAAAAAGGGAAACATATAAGGAAAAAATATTTGAGACATCTAAGTTTAAAAATGCAACAACTAGAGTTTGAAAAAATTCTAATCAAAATTAAGAATTTTTAAT